>NW_006159504.1:2670116-2688320 GCF_000334495.1 Tupaia belangeri chinensis | reverse complement strand
GCAGAGAAATCAATACTCATTAAAAAAAAAAAAAAGGACTGCAATTTTCTTTTTTTCTTTGGAGAGGTTTTTGCTATAAGGTATGTGTGCTTGCCAGACAGACAGAGAGACAGAAAGCTAGAAATCACCCCCGGGGGGGGATGGGCAAGCCGCAATCCCTTCTCTATTCTCCTCTTGGGATCTTGGGCACACACGCACACACGCTCGGCTTGAGTGTAAGCCACTGGGTCCAGAACTCAACCCTCAGTTGACCACATGGAAGCCTAGCAATGTAGCCATTGATGCCAACTGCTGGTCCCAAGGACTGTAACTTTCCCGAAGGCCTAAGTAATGAAGGAGACAGTCCTTAAAGGAGGAGAGGAGGATGCTGTTCAAACGAATTCAGCTGTAAACATTCCACATGAAAACAGGAGCGTGAATGTAAGTTAACCACACTAAATATTAATTATCGATTAGGAGCTGAGTACCAAGGATAGAGTGGGAGGTTTCAACAGTAGATGTTACAAAGATGCCTTAGGTTGATTTTGCAAAGTAATCTGCATTTTCTTTCCTCACTGCACATCAGCTACTGCGGAGATGAGTGTGTGTTCTCTGAGCACCACACACAGGGGGTATATACCTTAGAGGCAGCTAGTGAGAGTGTATGTCTCTACTTAGCCCTAGTCTAAAATAGTTCAGACCATCTTCAGAGTAGTTTGTCCACACGTAGAAAAATGACTATTAATTTTTTATAGCTCTGATGATGCCAAATAATCAAACAGTGAGTCACTGGTCTGGTGACTCAGTTTCCAGGATGATCCCGAGTGTGGGAATGACAGGGACTCACAGTGTGTTGCCTTTTTTTATTTTTCAGTGTTTGCAGACAGACAGGTCTTTGAGATGGTGTGGGGGGTGTGACGTGGTATTGGGAAGGTGACTGCATACGCACATCCTCATCCAGATACGGCGTTGGAATCTTTCTCCACGCAGCATGCTAGGTGGTCACTGCTAATTGTTCTGAAAGCAAGCGTGCAAGATGAAGCTCCTACTGGCCCTGGATGTCTCTAAATGTGCCATTCATCTCGGGGTTCATTAATAGGCAGAAAGTGTCCAGATTAAAGGAGGTCTACCTCAAAGGTGTGCTCCCGCTGTCCTGACTACAATCTCAATGGGCCCAGGGGTAGGATGGCAGATGGACAGAACGAGGTTCAAAGGACCTAGGGCTGACTAGGCAGCAGCAGCCAAAGTCCAAGGATGGGGGAAGAGGAGTCTTCTGGCCTTGGGAGGAAGCATCTGGATTTAAGAGATAAGAATGCCAGAGGGAAAGAAAACTAAAAGATCAACCCAAACCCCTTCATCCAGAAAGAACCATTTTTAGCATTTTAATATTCTTTCTTACATTATGGGTCTGAGCATATATATATTTTACAAAATTGAGAATAGGCTACTTGTTTTATACCCTGACTTTTTAGTTAATATTTTTTATATATCCCTATGTTGTTGAATATGTTTCAAAAGCACTATTTTAAGAAATACATAAATTCGGGACCAACAGATGGCTCAATGGTTACAACACTGGGTTCCGATGTAGTCAACCATGATTCAAGTCCCAGACCTGGTGACTTAAAACTCACACCAGGCATGTGTGTTCAAGATCCTGAAAGAAGAAGAGAAGAAGGGATTGCAGCATGGTCATCCCCCCTACGGGGGAGATTTCTTGCTTTCTGTCTCTAAGTCTCTGTCTTTCCAGCAAGTGCATTTGTCCTATAGCAAAAATCTCTCGCTAAAAAAAAAAAAAAAAAAAAAAAAAGTTTAAATTTTCACTAAAAAACATTTTAATCACATGATTCAGTGTAGGCTGTGCTGAGTAAAATTAAGAGGAATGATAGTGAAAGTAGCATCACTCCTTGTTAACCAAATACCTACTTCCCTGTGTGCAAGGTGGATGGATACTTTTATATGTTGGATTGTTGGGAAAATCATGATACATTTTTGCATAGAAAATCATGGAAAGATATGTCATGACTTTCCTGATAACCCAATACATTGTCCGTGATCCCTCACAGTAAACCTGTACAGTGGGCTCAGAGAAGGTATGCAGAGACACGTATGCAAGTTCAAGTAAGTAGAAAGTAGAGGAGAGAGGTCCAGTCACAGTGCTGCAAGCAACTGGGTGCCGCTGCATGGGGCTGGGGCCACATGGAGGCCAGGGTTCAAAACCTGAATAGGCTGGTGTTGTGGTACATGCCTGTAGTTAGCTGAGAGGACCTTGCCAAAAAAAACCCTCCTCTTCTCTCTTTCTGTATCATTAAAAACAAAAGCAGAAAGAACACAGAGGCGATATTGAAGGGAAACCCAGGCTAGCAGGTCCCCCAAATATATGTTCTTTCTAGTCCTGCATAGTAATTTTCATGTTTGCAAATAAATAATACAACTGATACAAGGTGGCATATCAGTTTACATTATGGCTCTGATTAAAATGAAATCGAATAACAACCTATTTTAAATCATATTATACAATTACTCCTTTAGGATATAGAGAAAGTATGTGACTCAAAGAAACTTGGATGTTCTATTTACTAACATCTAAATGTGCTTGAGTGTCGTTAACAGGCTGAACGAACTTGTCTGATAAAAGGATATCTACCCCAAATGCAGTCAGTGTGGAAATCAGAGATGGAGACCCTTCATGGCTTCACTTCTCATCTTTCCAGGAACTGTTAGAAACTGACTGAGGCTGGTCTCTGTTTGGGCAATCATTTTTACTATTTTCATTCAAAGTTTATGTAATGAGAAAAATTTATTTTCTGTCATCTTTTATACTTCTTTATGTTTTCAAATAGGGGATTCCTTCTGGAACTGACTATTACATAAGGATTTTGTTTAAAATTTTCTTTTATTTCTGTCCCCAGAACTAGATGGTATTGCTCACCCTGACACAAGGAGGATGGTGTAGCCTGCACGGATGTTGTTACAAAGTGTTATTCAGAATCCATCTCTCTTCCTTTTTGTCAAAGTCAGTTTACTTCTTATCATGAGAGAGAAAGACAAGCCCAGTCTGCTTATCAGTCAGGAACGCACACTCCCTGTGTGTTCAGGCTGACTGGGACTGGCTGTCTCTCCTGTGGATCTGCCATCACCGAGTAGCCTGGGACTGCTGGAATGCAGAGCCAGCCCTCTTCATCTGCTCCTCCATGTCCTGGAATACTTGCTCTCTCTCTCTCTCTCTCTTCAGTTCATTGTTGTGATTATTCTGAACAAGCATCTTCAAGAGACTTTTATTAAAAAGTTGTAGCTCTGGGACTAACAGTTGGCATAATGGCTATGTCACTGGACTCCCATGTAGTCAACCACAGTTCGAGTCCCGGACCCGGTGGCTTAAATTCACGTATGTGCGTGTGTGTCCAAGATCCTGGCAAGCTCACGTGCCCTATAGCAAAAACCAAACACACACACAAAAGTTGTAGCTCTAAATGATCATTCCTAAGATGAGTTGCCATCTATATTTTATAGAATTACTTATTCAATTTTATTTATTATTGTTATTTTTTTAATTTGACCACAGAGAGTGAGAAAGCAAGTTGTCAGGTCTGAGAATCGAATCATGGTTGGCCTTGTGAGAGTCCAACAGCCTAACTACCACATCATCCTCCAGTCCCAATATATGTATTTTTGAAAGTTTATTTAGTTTTTCCATGAGAGAGAGAGACAGGGAAAGTGGAGAGACAGAGATAGAGTTAGCATCCCCTCCATGGTGTCTTCACACCTCTCCTAGACTCAGCCAGACCCCCTCGTGGGTGAGAGGGTGCCTGGTGTGCTCAGGAAGGACTTGGACCATGGACTCAGCACCTTCTTGTGTGGGTCAGTTGCATTTCCATGGTGCCACCCCCTGGTCCCTCACTTTCTATTTCATTTGACAATGCTGGTTGTGAGGTGATAACCAGGCGATGTGTCTCAGAGAAACTGTGGGGCCTACCCCTTCATCAGGCAACCCAGGTTTTTCTGCTCCTATTGCAAAAAAAGTCACTGAATTTTTTTTTCTATTCCAGTATAGATTTTATTACAAATTTACATACTGCAGTTTTATCAAAAGCCATGACAGAAATGACTACATTCCATTTATTCCAATGATATTTTAATGCCTGTTGTAGATTGAGGCCCAAGTCAGCTGCAGACTGGTCCACACTTAACTGGTTCTGAATAAAAAGAAATCAAACTGCAAAGAAAATAAATAGATGGCATAAAAATTGAAATATAGGTGCTCCGTGTATGGCCTGTATTATATTAATACTGTAGGGTACATGAAATTTGTCAGCATCACTAAATGTACTTTCCTTACCCCCCAAAATGAAAGGAAAAGTCTTAAATGGAAAGTGTCTTCATCATAAGCATAGGTTCTTTCCTAAGTCTTTGGAAATGCTTTAGGTAAAGGTTCCAGTTTTAGAACATACTTGACTGACAGTTTTCCCATGACGGCAAAGTAGCGTGTGCCACTTTATAAACTCCACGGTATTTTCAAATAAAGCACGCATACACTGCACAATCCTATGTAACTAATTTTAGGGAAATAGAGAAGGACGACGAATAAAGAGTGTTCTTTAAAGCAGCAACATACATTTCAATAGGCATCACATAAATATTTGTACTAGTTTATTTTCTTATCATTTCAATCAAAAATTCCATCCCCTGCAGGCTGCTTGTTTAAATTCAAAGTGTTGCCCTACCTAGTTCTCTTTCCTCGTGGAAACATTACAGTGAAAGATAACAACATTTAAACTTTTTCTTCTTTTTTTTTTTTTTAAAAAAAAAGAGCCTGCCAACTTTGTCACCCCAGGGACTTCCCAGTCTCTGAAACACAAAGTTTTAGTGTTTCAAGATTAAGGCATACCTGCTGGGACCGAGTACACATTTCTCAGCTTTGACTGTTGAATTAGATTTTAGCTTGTGTTCAGAGGAAGCAATTTGCTGAGAAGTCAGATCTTGTTAAACTTCTAAATTGCTTTAGCATATCAAGAACTAGTCTTGGAGGACTCTGACCATAGAGTTCCTAATACATGTGGAAAAGATCTTCTGTGTAGGGTCTTTAGTCTGTGTAGAGACACTATCTGTTAGCTTAAAATGTGAACTACAGAGAGGAAGTCTCAAGCCCACAACTTGTAGATGAAGATGTTCAGGAGTAGGAGAGGCAAAATCAGCATTGCGTTGGATCTTCATGTGGTTTCAGCTTGAACAGAGGAGGTATGTTAGTCAGGCTAATGGGGACTTGACTTGGAGGCATTGGCTCCCTGTTCTGGTGCTTAAAGGAGCTGAATCCAACATGGCTGACGCAGTGTGCACGTATGCCCCAAATCTAGGCAGATTAGAGAAATGGAGGAGAGATTGTGATGTGACCACACCCCATTGGGAGGTGCTGTCTTCCTCTCCTGTTCTCTCTCTTTCTCTGTCCCTCTCTGGCAACCATATGTGTTCTCTGGTAATTAAAAAAAAAAAGATACTTGTAAATACTGAGGACTTGGGTCTGTACAGTCATTCCTTCATTTGTATAGGGTTACATCCTGGTAAACCTATCATATGTAGAAAAGCTGCATTGACTATATCTAACGTACCAAGCATCATACCTTAGTTGAGCTTGCAAAACACTTACATTAGCCTACAGTTGGACAGAATCATCTAATACAAAGCCTATTTTAAAGTATTGAATATCTCAGGTACTTTATTAAATACAGCTCATCATAGAGTGCAGTATCAGTTTTTTATCTCAAGAGTGTGTGCCTGACTGGAAGCTGACACTGCCCAGCTCCTGAGAGAACTATCCCTATATTACTAGCTCATGTAAAGATAAAAATTCAGGACCTGAAGTGTGGTTTCTACCAAATGTCATTGCTTTCACATCATTGTGATGTTGTAAAGTCTTTAATGGAGCCATTGTAAAACAGGAACTGTCTATATTATTCCCTGGGACTTTCAGAGGACTTCACCTGGCAAAGAGCCCCATGGTTATCTGGGCGTGCCTGTACTAGGTGGATATAATAGTGAGAGACTGGGAACCTCCTTAAGCTACAAAGATCCTGCTGGGTTTTTCCAGACACTTTTAAGTCTCAGGTGGTGTTTGGGAGCTAGAAATCACCATGTGCACACAAAAGGATGCAGGGAGATACAGGCAGCTACAGGCAGCTGGCCAAAAGCAAAGGGTCTTCTGTAGGGGCCACCAGGAGAGGGCTGAGTGATAGCAGAGGTGGGAGCTGGACATCCCAGTCCAAGGTCAGTTGGAGTGAGGGCAGAGAGGTCTGCTATGCCAGCAGGATATAGAATGAGAAGGACGAGACCACAGGTAACACCTGTCTCAAATCTGAGAACTGAATGCAGCAGGATGCCTGTGGAGGGTCCAGGGACCAGTCTAGGAAAAACCTAACCTAGAGACTGACAAGAAAACATGATGGAATTTGAAAATTAGCTTTTCTCTTTCATCATGAAGGCATGTTCACCACGTGTCTTTCTATACACCAGAGACAAGTGTAGAGAGAGGTAGATACCATTTCTCTCTCTCTCTCTCTCTCTCTCTCTGTGTGTGTGTGTGTGTGTGTGTGTATGTATGCATATAATCAAGAAAAAAATTGAGATAATTATAAAGAGATAACTACTTTTTTTTGCACATCAGACTCTGGTTGAACAAACTCGGAATTGCAACATGAAGAAAAATAGAACTGGCTCAAGGTGTTGGATGGTGGGTCTTAAGGTTTGATTTGGGCATTATAATGAGATAAGAGGAGACTGTGGTGTGAAAGTGTGAACAGAGAGGCAACTATTTCAACATTAGGGGCTTTTAACTGTGTAGTCTGCAAGCTGTTGAAGGTTATAAATAAACCTCTAGCCCATAAAACTTTGTAGAAGACCCTAAAATTTTTTTTTCTTTTTTTTGGAGAGATTTTCACTGTAGGGCGCGTGCGCTCGCCTAGACAGACAGAGACATAGAGACAGAAAGCGAGAAATCACCCCCCAGGGGGGACGGTCACGCCGCAATCCCTTCTCCTCCATTCTCCTCTCGGGATCTTGGGCACGCACGCACACGCGCCCGGCGTGAGTTTTAAGCCACCGGGTCCGGGACACGAACCGCGATCGACTACGTGGGAGTCCAGCGACATAGCCATTACGCTAACTGCTGGTTCCCAAGACCCTAAAATTTTATACTATATATTTGGATCTATGCATTTTGAGGAGAAGGAAGAAGGTTTATTACTTGTAGCAAATGATCAAAAATCTATAAGACAAACAATTAAGAACCATTTTCAAAGCCCACCCATCCTTTCACCTCAAACTAAGTTATTTTTTACCCTAGAAGGTCCTGTTGTGTGAAAGTTCTGGGTTGGAATCAAAAACAAAAGGCTCAAATCATGAGAAGGATCCATGCTCACCTGGAGCTATGTTCTGAATATTTGTTTCCTTCAAAATTCATATCTTGAAATATTTTCACCAGTGTGATGGTATTAGGAGGAAAGATATTTGGAAAGTGATTAGGCTCTACCTGTGTGACTGGCATTAGCCCTTTTATAGAGAGGCCACAGAGCCCATTATACCTTATGAGGATACTAAGGAGAGGCTCCAAGGTCATGAGAAAGAGGACAGCCATTCCCACCTTCAGCTGGGCTCAACCTAGCAGACTTCTCTGCTTAAGCTCCAGACATGTGAACAAAACTACTGTAGTTTGACTATGTCCTCACTGAAGTCATGTGTGGAGTCACTGTGACATGATTAATAGTTATGTTAATAACTGATCAATTATGTTGCTGAAATGTGGGACTTTGGTGGTAAGGTGGTTAGGGTAAGTCCTCAGAATAGAGTTCTGGTGGATTTATAAGCAGAGAAAATGAGATCAGAAAAGAAGAGAAAACTCACATCCAACTCAGAGCATGCTGTCTCTGTACATGTCATGACTTGCTCTGATTCCATTAACCATGTTGTGAGGTAGCTGGCCTGACTCCAGCCTCATGCCTTCAGACTTCCAGTCACCAGAATCCTGAGTCAAATAAACCTCTATTCTTTATAAGTTACCCAGTCTTAGGTATTTTATTATCAGCACAATAATAGACTAAGACAGTACCCTTCTGCAATAGTCCATCCCACTTAAATCTGAATCTGGTGGCTTGGGAGATTTCAAGTAAGAGAAACAGAACCATGGCCTATCTAAACCTTAATTAATCAAATAATTGTGACAAATAATAATGAGTTGTTTTTTAAGTCATAGAGCTGTGTATAGTTGTTATTCATCAATAAATATAGTCATGCACAGCATAATAATGTTTTAATCAACAACAAACCACAAATGTGCTGGTGATTCCCTACATCATAACATATAGCCTAGGTGTACAGTAGGTCATATCATTTAGATGTCTGCGAGTTGGATTTATAAGCAGAGAAAATGAGATCAGAAAAGAAGAGAAAACTCACATCCAACTCAGAGCATGCTGTCTCTGTACATGTCATGACTTGCTCTGATTCCATTAACCATGTTGTGAGGTAGCTGGCCTGACTCCAGCCTCATGCCTTCAGACTTCCAGTCACCAGAATCCTGAGTCAAATAAACCTCTATTCTTTATAAGTTACCCAGTCTTAGGTATTTTATTAGCAGCACAATAATAGACTAAGACAGTACCCTTCTGCAATAGTCCATCCCACTTAAATCTGAATCTGGTGGCTTGGGAGATTTCAAGTAAGAGAAACAGAACCATGGCCTATCTAAACCTTAATTAATCAAATAATTGTGACAAATAATAATGAGTTGTTTTTTAAGTCATAGAGCTGTGTATAGTTGTTATTCATCAATAAATATAGTCATGCACAGCATAATAATGTTTTAATCAACAACAAACCACAAATGTGCTGGTGATTCCCTACATCATAACATATAGCCTAGGTGTACAGTAGGTCATATCATTTAGATGTCTGCGAGTGTACTACACAATGTTTGCATAATGATGAAATTGCCTAATGATGCATTTATCAGAATATATATCTGACTTAAATATATTAAAAATATTATAATGTTTTTTGTTTAAACCACTGTGATGGTAAATTTACATATCAATTTTGTTACTCTATGGCAGCCATGGTACCCAGTTTTTGGTCAAACACCAATCTAGATGTCTGTGTGAAGATACTTCTTGGATGGGATAGATATTTAAATCAGTAGACTTTGAGTATATTCTCCATTACTTGAGTGGACCTCATGTAATTAGCTGAAGGCTTTAAAAGAAGAGTGAGGTCTCATAAGAAGGAAAGAATTCTGCTTCTAGATTGCCTTCATACAAGAGTTGTAACATCATCTCTTCTCTGGTTATCCACCCTACTGATCTGCCCTGTAGATTTCAAACTTGTCAGTACCCACAATCATGCAGCGTGCCAGTTCTCTGAAGCAAATTTCTTTATATACTTATACATAAACAAATACGTATACCCATAGTCTATTGGTCCTGCTTCTCTAGAGAATCTTGACTGACACAGCCTGTGAATTTTAGGATGGCTTGAAATTCAATAAGAAATAACAACTTGAACTGATGTCCAGGGTGGCTGATCACCTTTGCCTTCTCACAAGTGTCTGAGCTGCTTAGATATGACACGCTATCTACCAACATTCCCCCTATTGCTGTGCAGATAAGTACCCATATCTAAGGGATTGCTGTGGTTCTCTCCAATGGTGCTGACTCCATTGGCACCTTCATAGGGACTGATAATTCACAGATGCCTGAGGAATGAGGCACAGTGGGAAGTTAGTCCTATGGTCAAGGCGGTCAAGCACTACCACAGTTGGCATTTCTGGTGCTAATAACTATGATGCCATTGTTCCAGATGTTGCTACTTTTTGTTACAACTCTGCCACTGCCACCAGCACTGATATAACAAATAATGTAGATTTTAGAATTTGGATGTAGTCTTTTCAGAAACATCTCCTTCAGCTTTGTTGGTCTTCAGCTCAAGATTCGGACAATGGTAATGTGGAGTCTAGATCAGGAGTCAAATCTCAACCAAGTCCTAAATTTTATCTCTGTCTTCATCTAGTTATCTACCAAACTTTCTCACTTGGACACTGTTTCAGAATAAGCTCTTCACCAGTTGACTTGCTGACAATCAATGTAGATATATTCTTGGACAGGACACCTACTCATCCTTCAGTTATGCCCAGACATGCTTGAATCTAGAGTTAACACTCTCAAAACCCTAGCTGAGGCCTCTGTTGTGAATCAATTAATACCTTAAGGAAGAATTATTTTAAAAAATTTTATTTTAAGTCCTTAACTGTTAAAATGGGAAGAGTTTTCAGAGCTCCCTAAGTTTACATAATCCATCACCTGAGGTTTTCCCCATTACTGTCTGGTTGTTAAACAACATGTTAGAAATTACCTAGCATATTATCTGATGTTCCAGTTGAGTGGCCAAAAAATGACAGATGACCTCAGAGTGGTTTAAATAAATAAAATAATAACATTAAAATGGGCATTTAGGAAAATTTCTAATCTTTTCTTTTTTGTTCCCAACCTGATGCCTCTAACACATAAGTCTTTGGTAGAAGTACTATTTTCAGAAAGACACATATTAGATAATATAAATTTTCTAAATAAACTTCTGATTAGATGAGATAAAAAATTATAGCAATTGTCCCTGTATTTCCATCAATAAAAGTACTAGTATTTTTAATATTCAGTGAATTTGCTATCTGCATTTAAATTTAAATTGTATCTATTATATGCCTCCAAAACTAACCACATGTCTAATGGGAATCCTCAATATTTTTTTTTCTATAGGGCATGTGCAGTTGTTAGTGAGAGAGAGAGAAACTTTCAATAGCAAGTTCAGCTGATACATACATATCTGTGAACATATGTTGACTTTAGGCATGAAACTCTGTGAGTAGAAGGAATACACTATAAAGTAGCATCTAGCTGGTCATTAAATAGGTATTTTTTAATAAATTTTTTAATTTCAAGAAAGGCAGTTTTAGCTTTAATAAATCAAAATTTTAAAAATGTTAAGAGAACTTTGCTTAAGACTTGAAGCAAAGGATTAAGAATTAGGTTAGTAAATGGGCTCAGATTCTGTTCAAATAGTAGGTACGTGGATCTATCCACAACTCAAGAGAAAACAAAAATCCTTAACTCTGGAAAACAAAGCATATAAGAAGATCAGTAATGTTTTAATCAAAAGTCATAAAATTCTATCTCACCAGTTCAGATTCATGTATTTAATCTATCTTCTGTTGTGCTCTGATCTTTCCGTTTCAATTTTGGAAGATAACATTCAACTTTGGACTTATCCCTACCATTAACCTGGCCATTCATAGTTGTTTTTGAACTCTTATTTCTGTGTGTCTGACTTTTGTTTTCCTGATACAGCACTACCTTCAGAACTTCTTGAGAATTGGTCTGGTGTTGGTAAATTCTTTCAGGTTTTGTTTATCTGAGAATGTTCTTGTCTTCTCTTCCCATATTAAGGATAATCTTGCCAGATAAAGTATTCTTGCTTAAAATTGTTTTTCACTCAACACTTTGAGTATATTTTCCCCTTGCTCACATTGTTTCTGCTGAGAGGTCTGTTGTTAGCCTAATGGAATATCCTTTGTAGGTAACTTGACATTTCTCTCTTGCCATTCTTAGTATCCTGTCTTTGTCTATGGTTATGGTCAATCTGGCTATAATGTGTCTTGGAGAAGATATTGTTAGGTTGATCCTACTTGGGATCCTTTGTATTTCTTGGGTCTGGATTTTTGAATGCCTCTCTAGGTTTGGGAAGTTTTCTCCAAGGATTTCGTGGAATAGATTACTAATGCCTTTATTAATCTCTTCACCTTTTGGGATGCTGATTATCCAGATGTTTGGACGTTTAATGGTATCTGGTATTTCTCGTATATGATTTCTGTTTTTTTAGGTTATTTTCTCAGTCTTTGTGGTGGATTTTACTAGTTCAGCAATTCTATTTTCTACATCTGGAATTTGATATTTGGCATGATCTAGTCTGCTTTAATACTTTCAAGGGAGATTTTGACTTCTTTTCTTGTATTATAGCCTTCATCTCTAACAGTTCCATTTGATTCTTTTTTAGGATGTGTAATTACTCTTTCAGATCTCACAAGAGCTTCCTCACCTCCTGGAACTCATTGTCTCTTTTCTCCTGCCTCTTCTGGAGTTCATTGTCTCTTTTCTCTTCCATATCTGTTAATTATGTCACTATAAATATTCTAAATTCTTTATCAGACAGTTCTGTGAGTTCCACAGTACTCTCTGTGGATGAAGAAGAATTATTCTTTTCCCTTTGGAAAGAGGTATATTTTTGATTTCTCATATTTCTTGTGCCTCTGTGGTAATTTCTAGTCATCTGATGGATTATTTGTTTCTTTCTAATTTCTAGAAGTTCATTCTAGTGATCAGAGTGATCCAGCAGGAGGTGATCTGCAAACTTTGCCATTCCATTTTTCTCCCTTTATGCAGCAAATTCAGTGGGAATTGAGGAATATGTTAACCCTAATAGTATTCAGATGTTTGACTATGTTTCACTTAGACCTGTCTAAAAACTCACTGCATGGAAGCTGAGCAGCAAAATGAAGAAGTAAAAGAAAAAGGATAAGACAACAGAGAAAGTGAGAGAGAAAAAAAGAAAAAAGAAAGAAAAAAGAACAAAAAATTATTTATTTATTTTAAAAAAGAAAAAATTAAAACTATGTGGCACAGAAAGCACTAGTTCTCAGCTCCCATGGAAGAATCGGTCTTCTGAAGGCCTGCCCTTTCTGCCTCTCCCAAACGGGAAGGGGGTTAAGGGGATTATTTGCAAGATAAAGGAGGATTTGAGAGCCAAGAAAATATTTTACTTTATAAAAATTTTAAAAAGAATAATGAAGAAAATGAAAAGACAGAGAGAGACGGAGAGAAGGGTAGAGGGGGCTCTATCAGAGTGAATTCTCAGCGATCTTAATTTCTGTTATTGTCTGAAAGCACTAATTCTCAGCTCCCATGGAAGACTCTTTTCCTGACATTTTTAATCAAGAAAGGTAAATGGAGAAAATGAATAAAGGGGAGGGGCAGCAGGTCTTTTATTTACCAGTGGGTTTTACACAAAGCTGCAATTCAAACAAGGTAAGCAGGTAATTTGGACTTAGTTTTAGACAGTATATATGACATTCAACAAAATTATACAAGAAAAAATACTTGCCAGATTAATTAACAAAAGCAGAAAGAATATTTTTAAGATGCCTAATCAGAGTGGATCAGTTATATTTTTTTATGAGGACAGCAGGTGACATAGCAGATAAAGTGCTGGACTCCCACATGGCCAAACATGGTTTAAGTCCCAGACCTAGATGCTCAAAAATCATGATAGTGTGTGTGCTTACATGCCCAAACATCCAGGAGGAGAATGAAAAAGAAGGGATTGCATCATGTCCATCCTCCTAGAGGTGGTGGCCGAGGGGGAGGGGGTGATTTCTCACTTTCCCTTTCACTGTCTCTCTCCAGTGAGTACACATACTCTGTGGCAAAAATTCTTAAAAAAATAAACAAAAATAATTTAAAAAATCCTGAGAAGAAAGTGGAGGAGAAGCTATTGCAGAGTAATCACCCCTCCTGGATGGTGATTCCTCTCTCTCTCTTTCTTTCTCTCTCTCTCTCTCTTCTCCAGCAAGCACACATGCCATATAGCAAACAAATTATACTTCTTTCTAATAGGCGGTTAATTCTCAGTCAGCATTATCAAACGGTTTTCCTCCAAACACTATTGTCTTGTGAGATAGTATTTGATGCTCCATGATTAAAAAAATAAATAAAGGTCTTGGTCATACTAGTTTGAGAAGTATTGGATTTTAAACATTTTCTAGAAGCTGTTGACGCCCATTAGAATATCAGACACCCTAATAATGATCGAAATAAAAATATTTGTCCAGTATAGTGTATAGTGTATAGTGTATCTTTCTCTATCCCTTTACTTTTAATGTATATTTAAAGTGAATTTCTTGTAGATAATATCAAGTTGAGTCTTTCCTTTTAGAGATATTTAATTTTATTTATCATTATTATTTCTTAGTATGACCAGAGAAAGACAGAGAGAGATGGGGGAAGTGATAAAGCAAGCCACCAGATCTGAGGCTCAAACTGTGATTGGCCATGTAGGAGTCCAGAGCCCTAACCACCATGTCACCTGCCAGCCCCTGAGTTGTTTTGATTTTTGTTGTTGTTGTTGTTTGTTTGTTAGCTACTCTGAGAGTCTCTGTCTTTTAAATGATTGTTTAAAGTGATTGTTGATATGGTAAGATTATTATCAACTATATTTGTTACTATTTTCTATTTATCAACCTTTTTCTCTGTTCCCGTTTCTTTTCTACGTTAAAAATGCCTTTTGTGTTTTTTCTTTTCTTTTTTGTTTTAATTGCCAAAGGGGGCATACACTCATCAGACACAGAGGGAGAAAGCAGCCTCCAATAAGGTGTGGTCATCTTACATCGGTTTCTCCTTTCTCTGTCTTGTCAGGGCATAGTGTGTGTGTGTGTGTGTGTAATATGTATGATATGTACGAATACATAGTTGTTACTTAAAATTTCGCCAAGGCAAATCTAACGATTACAAATTCCTAAAATGTTTATTTATCAGAGAAAGTATTTCTCTTTCACTTTTAAAAATAATTTTTCAGGATACGGAATTCTGGGTTGGTGTTCTTTTCCCTCTTAATTCTGTAAATATTTCACTCTGCTCTCTTCTTCCATGGTTTCTGAGAAAAAGTCAGATATAGTTATTAACTTTATTCCTCTAAAGGTAATGTTTTAACTAATTAACTTATTTATTTTTATTTGTATTTTGTTTTCCAGAGGGCTCCTGTGCTCATAGGAGAGAGACAAAGAGAGAGAAAGTGAGAAAGCACTTGACTGTGGTACATGGTCTTGCTGCAATCCCTTCTTCTCCATTTTTCTCTCTACTCAGGATTTTGGGCCCCCCCCCCCCCCATACACATGTGTGTGCATGTGCATGCCTGACACATTTCTTTTTTTAAATTTTTTTGGATAGGTTTTTGTTATAGGGCATGTGTGCTTGCCAGAAAGACAGAGAGACAGAAAGCAAGAAATCATTCCCCAGGGGGATGGTCATGCCACAATCCCTTCTCCTCCATTCTCCTCTCGGGATCTTGGGCACACACGCACATGTGCCCGGAGTGAGTTTAAGCCACTGGGTCCAGGACTCAAACCACAGTTGACTACGTGGGAGTCCAGCGACATAGCCATTATGCTAACTGCTGGTCCCATGACACATTTCTTAAGATGCCAGATCCAGGGCTCAAACTGTGCAGCTGGTCGCATGGGGTCCAGCCATTTTAACCAACAGGCGATTGTTAGCCTGAGGTGTTTTTTCCTGTGATTTCAAGTTTTTTTCCTGACTTTTCTCAGTTTGAATACGATATGCTAAGTGACTTTCTTTTAGTTATTGTACCTGTCATACATGGTGTTATTAGAGCTTCCCGGATCTGTCGTCTGGTTTCTCATACAGATTATGGGAAGTTCTCAGTCACCATGCCAATGTCTTTCTTTTCTTTTTTCTCCTTTATTCCCATTTTGAACATGTTATACCTTTCGTAGTTGTACCACAGATTCTGGATATTCGGTGTAATTTTTTTCCATCTTTTTCCTCTTTAACTTTTCACTTTGGAAGTTTCTATTACATATCCTCAGGCTCAAGGTTCTTTCCTCAGAAGTGTAGTCAATCAATAAGCCCATCGAAGGCATTTTCAATCTCTGTTACAGAATTTCTGCACTCTGGAATTTCTTGCTGATTCTTTGTTAGGATTTCTGCCCCTCTGTTTACATTACCCATCTGCTCTTCCTGGGTTTTTTGTTTTGTTTTGTTTTGTTTTGTTTGTTTGTTTTAAGAGAGATTTTTGCTGTAGGGCATGTGACTTTACTAGACAGACAGACAGAGACAGAAAGACAGAAAGCAAGAAATCACCTTCCAGATGGGATGGCTATGCCACAGTTCCTTCTCCTTCATTCTCCCCTTGGGATTTTGGGCACACATGAACACACACACCCAGTGTGAGTTTTAATCTGCTAGGTACAGGACTTGAATCATGGTCAACTATGTGAGAGTTCAGTGACATAAGTATTATGCTATCTGCTGTCCCCTCCCCATCTGTTCTAACTGCTTTATCCTTGGCACAGCTGTTTTGAATTCCCCATCTGACATTTCCAATGCCTCGGACACATCTGAGTCTGGTTGTTACATTTGCTCTGTCTCTTGAAATGTGATTTTTTGCCTCTTACCACAGCATGCCTTACGATTCTTTCCCCTGAGAGTTAGATGGGATGGGCTGGGTAAAAGGAACTGCTGTAGGTAGGTCTTTAGTAATGTGGTAGGGGGTGTCAGGCAGAGGAAGTGGTCCGCAGCCACTTGGTTAGGTCTCAGCATTTCAGTCCAGAGCCTGGGCCTCTGGGCTTTGAACTCACATGTGTGTTGCAGACCCCCTTCCCTTTAGGTGGTAGAGTGGGCTCGAGCTAGGTGCATCCTCCCCTGTGTGGGAATCTCGGACTGATTAGGGTAGGTATTTCCCATTTCCCAAGTCAGTCAGGTGTGGTAATACCCCAGCAGGTTAGGCTCTGATTAACTAGTTTCTTCCAAGGGCAGATCTTAAGAACAAAGTGCTCGGGCATATTTCAGAATGGTTTATTTTTCCCTCCTCTGCTAGAAGCATGAGGGAATTTTCTCTGATATTTACTGTAAAAACCTGGTAGAGATCCTGGAGGTAAAACTCACAGAAGTGTGACAGTCCCCCTGTGATGGGGTCTCAGAGATTTTGCCTTTCAGGCTTGTCCACACTCAGTCTCCAGAAAACCATCAATTACAGTTCGGGTTCTCTTACGCCAACGTTGGCTCCTATGGAAGTTCCTGCTTGTGGATTTCTGCTCCTGTAAGTTATGGTCCTTTATATCTATAACTTACTGTCTCTCCAGTTCTAAAGCTAAGAATTATTTACTGTTCAGTTTGTTCGGATTTTACTTGTTAGGACAGAGTGATCACTTCCTAACATACCTAACTCACAACGTGTTTCCACTGGCAAGTGCATGCATGCACAGGGAATTAAAAAATAAAAACCATGAAAATCTTAGTTGGATAGAACCTCACAATTTTAATATTCTTCCTACATTTTGTGTCATGGTATCTGGCCTTTCCAGAGGCAAAGCAGATCTTTGATCCCCATTTTAGTACGAGAATAATGGGATGACAGTGCCAGAGTGACATATTTTGACCAGCAAAAAAGTGTGTCAAACATAGACTTTCTGACTCCAAATCCAGATCTCTTCCTCAGATATATATCCTTTAAGCATAAGAACTTAGAATGAAGAGACAATCATTTACAATAGTAGAAGAGGATAGGCTAGTGAGTCACAGATCTGGGCTCAAATTGCAGATGCGTGGCTTGTTAGTTTTGAGATATGAGATAGCTTTTTAAGTTCCCTGAGCCTCAGTTTACTAGAGAGTAAGGGGGCTCACACCACCTATCCTGCTGCAGATATTGTAAGAGTTCAGCAAAATGAACTTAGCACAAAACTTAGGACATATCACATGCTCAAAAAATTAGTAGCTACTGTTTGTTCATTACTAAGAGAATCACCACTAGATAGGGCAGGTTTGAGTCCCAGGTGAGAAATTCTAGGTGCAAATCGGTCAACACATGCTAAGTTGGATCTATCTTGGATTTTCTCATTCATTCAAGAAATATTTATTGAGCTGTTTGAGTCCATCCTATTGACAACAGAAATACCTGAGTCTGGGTTATCTCTACCAATACGGGTTTAGAGGCCAGCAGGTGGCATAGCAGTTACATTGCTGGACTCCCATATGGCCGACTGCAGTTTAAGTCCTAGACCCAGTGGCTTGAAAATTAGATAGGCATGTGTGTGTGTGTGTGTCCAAAATTCTGGGAGCAAAATGAAGAAGTGTTTATGGCTTGGCCATCCCCCGTGGGGGGTGATTTCTCACTTTCCCTGTCACTGTCTCTCTCGAGCCAGTGCACATGCCCTAAGGCAAAAACTTCTTAAAAGAAAAACATTTTAGGGACCAGCAGTTAGCGTAATGGCTATGTCGCTGGACTCCCACGTAGTCGACCGCGGTTTGAGTCCCGGACCCGGTGGCTTAAACTCACGCCAGGGGCATGTGCGTGCGTGCCCAAGATCCTGAGAGGAGAATGGAGGAGAAGGGATTGCGG
>NW_006159504.1:2657214-2669981 GCF_000334495.1 Tupaia belangeri chinensis | reverse complement strand
GCTGTCTGTGGGTCCGTGCTTGCTGGTTGATCACATGGCAGAGGGCACCACGTGTCACGGCAGAGTAGCGTGTGTCTGTCCATGTCTGTGACTATGTCTTCTTATGAAACTGTGAGTACCAGCTTAGGGAGGCCCTGCTCTGAGGCCTCATCCCTCTGAAGGCCCTACCTTTTAATACCATAGTCACATTAAGTTTTCACTCTCGTAATCTTGGCACAATGAAATGTTGTCCCATGAATTAGGGGGACACATTGAAATCATAGTAAGTAGGACACTGCTTTAGATGCTTAGTCAGTGAACAAAGAGACAAAGATTTCTACCCGGAAAGCAGTTCTGCATTAAAGAGACTGACAGGTAATGAACTGTCTGAGGAAATCACCTTGTACCACGGAAAGTAGTTAGTTCTAGAAATAATAGAAAAAGAGAGAGGACAAAGGGAACAAGGGGACAGGCCTGTGAACAGCTCGTAGTGTAAATACTGAGGCCAGCGTTGGCTTCCTTTCAGAGATAACGCTTAAACGTGTGCTTGAGGAGATGGAGTAGGGGGATAGCACAGGGAGTAAGAGTGCTGGGCACCAGAAGGCAACCTTGGAAGGGACGTGAGGCAGGAAGGTGTCGTGCAGCTTGGAGGCTATTGGAAGATGCGGGCCTTACTGAGAATGAAGTGGGAGGAGCCATCAGAAGGTTCTGGACAGAGGAGGGACTTGATCTGAGTCACATTTTAAGGCAAACATTCTGGCTGCTCTGTACAGAACTAAGGGTACTGGGCCGGGGTGGAAGCAGGACAACGTTCAGGAAGTTGAACATTAATCCAAGCTTGGCTGACCGTGGCTGGTGGCAGAATGATGGCACTGGACAGAGTGGGGGTCCTTGAGTTCTACACATATTTTGAACGTAGAACCAATGAGGTTTTCTGAAAGCGTGGAAGTGGTGATGAGAGGAAATTAGACTCAAGAATGGCCTCAAACGATTAGCCAGAGTTAAAGGATGGAGATGATCCAAAGGACGAGGTAAAGACAGGCTTGCTACCAGCTGCAGAAGGGTTCCACACTAAGGGTTATTATGGTCACGGGAAAAAGCTTAGTACATTCTCTGAACTGAAGAATTGTCTGTGGTTCAGAAGAGTAGCTAGTTTGGGATCACGGTAGAGTCTATGTAGAATTAGGAAGTTGAAGGTGAAAAAAATTATCCATGTCACTTTTCTTATTATGGGCAATCTCGTTTAATGATTCCATCGTTTTTCACCCATTGCCTGGGGTTCAGTAGTGACTCTCGCAGCAGTCCTCAGAGGTAATTCTTGAGCAGGAGGTTAGCAATTTGGAGGAAAACTGAACCTGTGGTAAGTTTCGCTTGAATGCCTAGCACTGAAATGCTAGGAGCACTCTGCAGTTGGTAACTAATAGAACAGCAAAGGGATGAGAAATGTTAATAGCAGTTCTTGAATGTACAGTGTTATATTATGAGTTTAAGAGATAAAGGCATATTTATTTCTGTCTGGATAAGAAAGTGGTACTTTAGGACTGGGTATAATTAAGGAAGTGTTTTAGGTAGGGATAAAGTAATTTAATTTCCATAAACTATTAAAGCAGTTCTTATTGAGCCGTTATTCTCTAAGCGACCAAGAAAATGAAAATGTATTTTACCAGCAGTGTAAAGTTTGAAACATTATAGTGCCCAGCGTTTTTTTTTTCCTTTTAAGATGTACTTTCAATTACTTTTCTCACTGAGAACATAAAAGTTGCCTCTAACAACTTATGGGGAATTTTCTTGCATTTTCTGCATAGCTTTCCCAGTCACTAGTCAGTCTTGTACTAGCTCTATGCACCAGCCACTTTCTTAAAATGTTACGTACAATAAAGGACCAGCATGTGGCATGGCAGTTATGCTGCTGGACTCCCACATGACTGACCGTGGTTTGAATCCCAGACCTGGGGGATTGAAAATCATGCTAGGCACATGTGTGTGCATGCCCAAGACTCTAGGAGAAGAAGGGATTGTGGTTTGGTCATCCCTCCTGGGGAAGTGATTTATCACTTTCCCTCTCACTGTGTCTGTCTGTCTCTCTCTCTCTCTCTCTCACAAGCACATGTGCCCTAAGGCAAAAACCTCTTTCAAAAAAAAAAAAAAGATATATACAAAAGTGCTCTGCAGGGGAACCAAGGAATATTCTTATGCAAAATATCAATAAAATTCAGTAAGTATGACTTATTTATTTATTCGACACACACACACATTGATCATTTAACACAAAATAGGTATTCTGTTTAGCCCTGGGTATATCCCAAATCAGCTAATAGAAGATGGGCATCAAAAATGAAATTGTAATAAATGTAGCTTGGCAAACTCAATAATAAAAGAATGATCTAATGATAACACAGTGTAACGTGTCACTGAGTATTTCTGGAGGTGTGGGGAAAAGCAATAACTGAGCTGAGTCTTCAGGGAAGAATAATGGCTTCCCGTTTGGAAAGATATGCAGGGTCGGGCTCTTGCCAAGACACAGCAGCATGGAGCCCATGGCTCAATGGAAGAATTGGACAAGTAGTGTATACCTGAGGACATAAGAAAAGTCACTGAAGACGTGAAGAGTGGAACGTGTTGAATCATATTCCTCAAAAATCGTATATGTTGAAATCTTAATCACCAGTACCTCAGAATGGGGCCACATTTGGAAACAGGATCTTTGCAGATGTGATTAGTCAAGTGAAAATGAGGTCACGAGGGCGAGACCTAGTCTGTACAACTGTCATCCTTATACACACAGGAAACGTGGATGCAGAAGCAGACACACACAGGAGAGCATCACGTGAAGGTGGGAGCGATGCTGCCTCAAGCTGAGGACCCCCCAGATGCTAGGTGCTATGGTTAGAATGTGTCCCCCAGAAATCTATGTACTGGGGCTGACTGTACTGGCTGTACTAGAAAGCTATTAAATGAAAACTGAATTCCTTCACGGTGTCTCAGGGTAAGGCCCAGTGGGCAATGCAATCATTGCAACAGTCTCATGAATAGATGAATAATGCCTATTGGTTCACGGTGATTGCTTCATGGAGGCAACAGTCTCATGAATAGATGAATAATGCCTCATGGGACACCATGAGTCCTAGCTCTCATTAGATGGGGTTGGTTCTTGTGAGAGAGAGCTTGTTATTAGAAAAAGAGGAGTCAACCAGGAGCTGTCTCTCTTTCTCTTTCTGAACGTGTCTGCCGTCTTCTGTGCTTCTGTGGGCCATGATGTAGACCTGCCACACTGGACTTTCCATAACTGTGAGCTTGTAAATAAACTTCTATCTTACTTACAAAATCACCCAGTCGTAGGTATTTCTGTTAGCAACACTGAAACAGACCACAGTACTGGGAGATACACAATACTGTATCAGCTGAAAACAGCAATAGAGCAATTATGTCTGATTAAATGTGGTGTTCCTATTGCTGACCAGAGTAGTACTCTTCAACCCTGTCTGGTTTAGATAGTTTGTGTAAACAGGTAAACATGTTTTTGTTTCATTTTTGCCAGATTTTATGAGGGTATGATAATAGCTGGTGTCACTGCAACATCTGTGAGTACGGAAAACACAGTGAGTACAAACATCTCCCAGCACTGAGAAGGTGATGGACAAACAGCACTTGGTGTCTTCTCCGTTGCATGGGGTTTTGAATATGAGGGATGGTGTGGTGACAGTATCACACTGGATGGAGGGATGGTGTGTCCTTCAAGATGTATGTATTAAAATTGAGTTATAATGGTACAAATGGCAGAACTTAATCTGATTGCAATGTTGGAAAGTGGGTTCTTTGGGAAGAGAATAGTTAAGAGGGTGAGGCCCCATGATTGAGTCCTGATGGGTTTGTAAAAAGAGGCAACGAGACAGATATGCATTGTTCTGATTGTCCTGTCTTGCCCTCCTTCTTCCTCTACCAAAACCAATGCCCTTACCAGATGAAATTCCTTGACTTTAGATCTCCAAAACCATGAGCTATAAAAAACCTCTATTCTCTCAAGTAACCCAGACTCAGATACTTGCTGTTATTAGCCATAGAGTGAAACAGAACAGAGAATTATTTTGAGTCATATCAACTGTGCTAGTAATCTATCAATGGAGAAACTCACCAGAGAACCCATGTAAGCCTTTTGGAAAGAAGGAAAGATAAGACAATAACTTGGGAATTTGTTTCTTGTGGTGGTTACTGGAGAATCAAACTATGCTTGAGGCCAGGAGGTAGTCAGTGGTAATGCGACTGGATCCCCATGACAAATGTCCTGGGTTCACATCCAGGAACCTCCCTGTGCATGCTGGGGGTGCATGTGCCAGAGATCCAGGCTGACCAAGGCTGGGGATGGTATGATGGATGGCCCCTTGGAAGTGCCTATGACTCTTTTTCTTTCTCATGAAATAAATAAGTGTTTTTTTGTTCGTTTGTTTGTTTTTAGAAGAAAAAAGTATGCTGGAAGCTACACCGTGGTGTGTGACGTGTGCGCACAGGACAGCAGGCAGCAGAACGGCACAGGAACTGGGCAGGTTCAAGCTGTGCTGTGACCAGAAACTCGACACGCACTTCCCACCCACTCCAGCTGTCTTTTAATTGCATGGTTTTGTAGACAGGAGCAACAAACCTTTTGATTCACTGAAAGAAAATCCCTCTCATTTTCTAATCTTATAAAATCATACTTAACATCAATGCTTTTTGTTTCTTCTCTCATCCATAAGCTGACAGATTTACTTCTAGACATTTAGGCAACAAAATTACCTCTGAGATGAATAATAAGGAATTAACTATTCTGTTTGACATATGTTTGTAAACATTCATTAAAAAATTACTAATTGATCACAGATTTGCCTGGGAGTCCCTCCCCAAAGGAGGAAACGGAAATTGGAAGGTAACGTTAGATGGCAGTGGAGCATGGAAAGTTCCAGAAAATAAAGACAGGCTGATATTGTTCTTTATTGTCTGACATTTTACCTTTAAGAGACTCATCATCCTGCTTTTACACTTTTAATGAGAACCTAGTAAATAGCTGTACACTAGAATGGATTCTGGGAAATGAAAGTCTAAATGACCCTTGTTATAACTGTATCTGAAGTTACTGGTTATCAAAAATCACCAAACACACACACACTCACCGCAGACACCACGAAAGTTAAGCATGTCTTATTTTTGTTAAGTTGATTTATTACTTCCATGAGGGAGAGAGACAGATAGAAAGAGACAGAGAGCACCCTAAACGGTGTCCTGATTCTGGGATCCACTGTAACCTCAGGCAGTCCTAGGTTATGGGACTGCACATCTCTGGCACACATGGGGAGGTCTCTGGTCAAGAACTGGAGACTTACCCAGGCAGATCAAGCTCACAGAGCTTTGAGTTTTACCACTGCACCACTTACTGACTCCTAGACAATATTTGTTGATGACTCTGTCTCATCCTAGGGAGTGCATGCCTAAAAAGGAAAAAAAAAAAAAAGCTACAGACCACTAATCAGCATTAATTTAGATGGCTTGCCAACTTTGGCATGTAAGACCTAGGAAAAAAAAAAACACAAAACAGCAAGAATTGGTGCATCCATAAAATAAATGTGAGTTAATTTCTCTGCAGTAAAAAATAAAACACTTTGTTTATAATTTACTTGAAACTTTACATAAAACAAAGCACCCTCACATCTATAATCTCATTTTTCTTTATTTAAAATAATGTTCCTTTATACCAAATTAACAAATTAATCATATTTTACTAATCAAGAGCCCTAATAGCCTTTGCTCAAAGTGAGCCTGCTAGTAAGATGAAGAGGTGCAAAATTTTTAAAATTCTAATTCTGAGTTATTTCATACTGTACAGTTATGCAGGACTTGAGCCAATGATGGTATGATTTTTCTGTACTGAAATATTCTCTTGGTTGAAGGATTTGAAAATGTTCCTAATAATGATTTTCTTTCTCTTTTTATACTTCCTACATTCTTACAGTTTGCTTATTTATTATTTGCAAATTTTTACTTACTTATTTAAAAATGTATTTAATTGAAATAGGCACACCAGAGAAAGGAGAGGGAGAGAAAGAGAAAGCCACCAGGTCCAGGACTCGAACTGTGGTTGGCTATGTGGGTGGGAGTCCAGTCTCTTAACCACCATGCTACCTAATCATTGTGAGCTGCTATCTCATTGTGGTTCTGACTTGTATTCCCCTAACGATTAATGATATTGAGCACTTTTTCATATGTTTGTTGGTCATTTGTTTTGAGAACTGTTTATATAGGTCATTTGCTCATAGCATTATTTTTTCCTGCTGCTGAGTTGTTTAAGTTCCTTGTTTATTCTGGTTATGAATCCCTTGTCAGAAGTATATTTCATGTATAAGATCAAATATTTTCTCCCATTCTGGGGATTGTCTCTTCATTCTGTTATTTCCTTTGCTGTGCAGAAGTTTTTAATTTGATGTAATCCCCATTGTCTGTTTTTTACTTTTGTTTCTGTGCTTTTGAAATTTTATTAAAAGCTCTTTGTCCATACCAATGTCCTGAAGTATTTCTCCTCTGTTTTCTTCCATTAGTTTTATAGTTTCAGGTTTTATATTTGACTGTCATCTATTTTGAGTTGATTGGAAATGGTGAGAGTTACGGCCCAGGTCCATTGTTCTGCATATGGATGTCTAGTGTTACCAGCACTGCTTATTAAAAAGACTCTTTTCTTAATGGCTGTTCTAAGTGCATTTGTTGAAAGCTGGCCGTGGACTAAGTTTTTGAAATTTTTTTTTCATTGTATTCTATAAATTAAATACATTCTCCATTTGCCATATTTAATAGTAAGAAACATCTGTTTTTAAAATGGAAATAGCCCTACTGAAAGCTTTTAGAGGAGTATATCATAAAAAAAAAGAAAGAGAATCATGTCGAACTAATCACAATCAAGAAACAATGACCTGTTGGAGTTACCTTGTGGAGGGTAAATGAAATTTTTAAAAATTGCAGTATCATCTCTAGTCTACTGCCTAGAGGTAACTATTGCTAAGTTTTTGGAATATACATTCTGATTTTTTGCTATGTGAGATTAGTCTTATGGACACTGCTTCTATGACAAAGCAGTATTAAACTTTATAAACCATATGAAAATCTTGCATTTTTATATAGAAGTATATTATTAACACTTTCTCATGCATGTTAGTTCCTAGGGTTCTGTAAGAAATCACCACAAATTTTGTTGTTTAGAACAACAGAAATTAGGCCCAGCTGCTGCTGTGCAGGGGGTGGAGTGCTGCTTTACAAGGCTGAAGCCACATGGAAGCTGCAGTTCTGATCCCAGATGGACCTGAAACATGGCCGCCAAGTGTGAGCATGCGGGTCAGTGATCCTGGCTGGTACAGTGCAAGTGGAGCTACAGGAGGACGAGGCCCTGTCGAGATTATCTGTCTTCCTCTCTCTCATGTGAAATAAACAAAATAGATTTAAAAAAAAAAAAAAAAGCAGATCTTTATTTTCTTATAAAGTTGAAGGCCCTAAGTCTGTAGGCTGAGATGTGCTCCTTCTGAGACTCTAGGATGGAATCTTCCTGTTTCTTCCAGCTTCTGCAGGCTGCAGACTTGGCTCCTGGCTTAACTGAGCTCTACCTCCTTCTTCAGGTGGCCACCTCCTGTGTTTCTTTGTCTGAAATCTCCTTCTGTCTTCCTCTCAAGGGCACTAGTCACTGGGTTCGGTGCCCTGTTTTAAAGCCAGGGTGAACCAATCTTAAAAGACCCTTCATTCAGTAAGATCTCATTCTCAGGTTCTGGCTGGACATAACTGTCAAAGGACCAACATGATCCATGCATCACGTCAGTAAATATGCTCTTCATAAAGTTCGTGGAAAAAGTTCATGGAAAATGCACTTTATGCAAAAACTATCCTTGAATTTCAAAATTGTTTTGCACCCAAAAAACTTGTCTTTTAATTCCATTTTTCCCTGGTTCATTGCTGAATGCCCAGTGGATGCTTGCTATACTAAGAAAGGAATTCCACTGGGTAAGAGTGAAGAACTCCATGCGATTTTGAGATGTGAAGGTGGAACCTTGGGGACAAATTGTTTAGGACTGAAACCACAGGTTTATGCCCTGAGAGGACAGAGACCTCAAAAAGAGACTCAAGTGTCTCTGAACAGCATTCAGAGACCAAAAGAAGAATTTTATTATGAACATCATTTAAAAATGGGAAACTAATTCTAAAGAGTCACTGACAGTCCTTTGCAACTGAACAGACATTTTCTGGTGTGTCTTGTGAACAGCCAAACCCTTACATCCTTTATTTAAGGCTAGGAACAAATAGTTTCTTTTACTGGAATTTAAGACAAATATAATATTCAGATAACTTACCATTACTTTTTAGTTCCCTTGCGTGTTTTTCATAATACCTTAGATAAATATGGTAAAGAGTGATTATAAAAAGGGGAAATTGTCATATATTTATTTAATGTAATGCTACATATATTTAATATATCTTCCCCTGTACACAGACAGATTTGGGCAATCATCCTAGCGCTTATGCAGAACAGGACGTCAAAGACTCCTCGTTGCGTTGTTTTGTATTTATGAACAGAGGGAGAAGAGCCTGCAGAAGTGTCCTCAGCTGACATAGTAACACCACTAGGAGACTGACGACAGTTCCCAGTCATCCCTTCATGACTGCCCGGATGGAACCTGAGCCCACTACAGTCAGAAACTTGTTCAGTTTTTGTTTCCTATTCTGGTGAATAGCAGAGTGCCTGTCATGCAGTAAGTGCTTGCTAATGAATAAATGATAAGATAATGCATAAATACACCAACAAATTCTAGTCCTTTTCTTGCATCACACAATGCTCTAAAACCCATCAGACATACACAATATAGAGAGAGACTCTGAATATATAATAACCTGTCAGTGTCTATCCAAGATAGCCGTGTGGCTGTACCAAGTCACCTCACCGATCAAATACTTGTGTATCAACTAATGGAAGAATAGGACAAAAGTCTGCCAAAAGAGTCTACTATGACTCTCTAAAACCTCCATTAAGGTTGAAGATGGTTTGGACTTACAGTTGAGGGGATTTTAATCACCGTATCTTTGACCTGTAATCCCTAACCCCTATTTTTCAAGTGTCTCCCAGCCTTGGTTTAAAGATTGTGATTATTCTCCTTGAGGCATTTGTTAAAAAACACTGTGTTCCTTCCTAATTTATAAGAAGACACTCGAGGAGAGTCTTGTCTTGCCCGTGAGTTATGAGGTCAGCATTCAGCCTGCCGCTTCTTCCTCAGCTAAAACGAATTCCATTTTCTCCTTTTCAGGCTGTAGTATATCTTCTCTCGTATATGTCAAATTAATCTCTGTCTTTAAAATTATGACCGCCAAGAGGAAACATAACTTGTTTGGGTAAAGAATCTGCTGGACCAAACAAAGCATTTGTTTTCTTTGACGTTCCATTTGGCTGTAGGCATGCGTGTGCTGATTACTCAGAGGCAGTAAGGCAACAAATCATCACCTCCGTTTTAGAGTCCTCTCTGAGAGTAGTCGTTCCGATTCTCATTTCTCAAAGGATGGTTTCAGTTAACTGGGTGGTCTTCATTATGGAAGGTAGCCAAATGTATCAAATACGGTTTAATGAGTTAAAGTATTAGCTATACTATATGTATACTGAATTTTAAAAAATTATATTATGAAGCACAGTGAAAACTAGCTATGGTTTACCTTTTTTTTTTTTTTTGAGAGTAAGATTTTTGCTATGAGATGTGTGTACTCACTAGAGAGACAGAGAAACAGAAAATGCGAAATCACCCCCACACACACACACACACACACTGGGGGAATGGCCACTCTGCAATCCCTTCTCTTCCAGTCTCCTCTTGGGCATGCACGCACACATGCTCCATGTAAATTTTTAAGTCAATAGGTTCAGGACTCAAACCCTTGTCAACTACTTGGGAGTCCAATGATGTGCCCATCACGCCATGTGCTGGCCCCTGGTTTGGCTGTTGTTAAACAGTATTTAATATGTGTCTATGTGAAATCCTGTTTACTACTTACTCTTTCCTGTTGATCAGTATCTTAAAACTCTGCTTTAGCCATTGTTACTTAAAAGATTCCCAAACTATTGAATGTTATCTTTTTTTTTTTAGAGGTTTTTGCTATAGGGCACGTGCGCTCGCCAGACAGACAGAGACAGAGAGACAGAAAGCAAGACATCACCCCCCAGGGGGGATGGCTATGCCACAATCCCTTCTCCTCCATTCTCTTCTCAGGAATCTTGGGCACGCACGCACATGTGCCCGGCATGAGTTTTAAGCCATCAGGTCCAGGACTTGAACCAAGGTCAACTACGTGGGAGTCCAGCAACATAGCCATTATGCTAACTGCTGGTCTCGTATTGAATGTTATCTTGGAATGATTATTTTTCCTCTTTGATTAACCCAATAAGTGAATACATCTTATTGTAAAGATATGTAAATGATAGAGAAATATATATATAAAGGCACGCTCCCCTTTGGCGTTCTACTCCATCTGCAACCTCGCTCAGTCGACCCTTCATTGCACAAACTTTCACTACATACTTCAGTTTCCATTAAATACCTTCACACCCCCAGCTTCATTTTTGTTTTCTTTTTCTAACTCTAGGTTCACCCTATACTTACTTTCTATAACTTATATTTTCACTTCATATTTATACCCTGAAAAACATTCTGTGTCAGAAATGCAGCACTATCTAATTTTCTTTAACCATCATGATCTCATTTTCTTAACCACTCATCATCTGGTAAGAATAATCAGATATATCAGAAGAAACAAGGTTTACAGCCAGAAGGTGGCACAACGGTAAAATGCAACATGAAGCAAAGTAATACCACTTGGGAAGATGACTGGTTCAAGTTCAAAGCATTCCAAGTACATCAGGCTCATACATGCGCAAGATTTGGGGCTGACCAAGCCTTGGGTGGATTGCAGTGTCAAGACCCTATTAAATTGGTGTAATGGCTGTGTCACTGGACTCCCATGTAGTCGACCAGGTTTGAGTCCTGGACCCGGTGACTTAAACTCACACCAGGCACTTGTGCATGCATGCCCAAGATCCTGAGAGGAGAACGGAGGAGAAGGAGTATTTGTTTTGGAGAGGTTTTTGCTACAGGGCATATGCACTCACCAGAGAGAAACAGAGAGATAGAAAGTGAGAAATCGCCCCCTAGAAGGGATGACCACGCCGCAATCCCTTCTCCTCCATTCTCCTCTTGGGATCTTGGGCACACATGCACATGTGCCCACCATGAGTTTAAGCCACTGGGCCCTGCGCGGGACCCACAGTTGACTACATGGGAGTCCAGCGACATAGTCATTATGCTAACTGCTGGTCCCAAACATAATGTAATTTCTATAAGTACTTGATATCAGATTTAGTACTCATCATAAACTTTCTCTCAAAACTAAAATACATGCACATGAGATAAAAGTGAGGCCAGAATAATAGAACATATGGTGTTAGAATCCATTGAAGTGCATCATTTATGCCCCACAGATAGCCTGAAATAAATATTTCCTTATGTTGGGAGTCAAATTGCCATTTTAACACAGATTGACTTTGATTATTGCTGTTTCAGCTCAATAATCAATTCACATGACTCTAAACATATTACTCACTTTAAAAAATGCAGTTTCATGTATGTGTAAACTGCTCACAATTATCACATTGGCAGGACCTTACCCGACCTTTGCTATCATCCTATGAATCAGTTGTACTTATTTTCAGTTAAGACCAGGTTTTATGGACGCCCTGTGTCTTTCCCAGGATTACATAGCTAGTAAGTGGTGGCAAGGGATTTTAACTCACGTCTGACGACTGAGACTTCAATAAGCCATTTACTTCCCACTAGAAGCTGCTAAGGATAATTAGAACAGAAAACAATGCGAGTTGGTTAGGGCAGTAAGCAGAGTGCTGTGGAAGTCTGTAGGAAGCAATAAGGAATACAGACAGGCACAATCCATCCTGGCCATCCCTCTCCCAGCTCTCTCGGCTCTGATGGGAGATGGGATAGCGCGTCTACTGTGCTGTTTCCACTGCAGCTCTGGCCAGCTGTCCTTGGGTTAAGTCACCCAGAAACCCGTCTCTCTCTTCAGGGCCTGCTGAATGTGTCTAGAGCCCTGTTCACATAAAGACTCCTCCAGACAGATATTAAAGAACATATTTTGTTGCTTCAAACACATTCTAAGACCTATCCCCCAGCTCAGTTCCTGTAGCTGTGTTTTCTGTGAGGGAAGGATTAAGGCTGTCCTAACCAGTGGAGGTCACTAGTGAGCACATAGTACAAACAGAAAGGAGCAGGTGGCATAGTGGTTAAGATAGCTGGATCCCACATGGCCAGTTATGTAGTTCGAATCCTGGACTCAACTGCTTGAGAAACTCAGTGGGAATGCCTGTGTATGCCTGCCCAAAATCCTGAAAGGAAGTAGAAGAGATTGTGGTATGACCATGACCCATGGGACGTGCTTTCTCCTCTCCCTTTTCCTCTTTCTCTCTCTCTCTGGTAAACACATTCACCCTCTTGCAAATTTTTTTTTTAAAAAAAGAAGAAGAATACAGATTGAGCACCTGCAATCCCCAAATCTGGAATTTGACACTTTTCGAGTACCAACATAATGCCACATGTGGAAAATTCCGCTTCTCTTCTTAATATGCAAATAAGTTAAAATCGGAAAAAAATACAACCCCCAAACTTTTCTGGTCCCAAACATTTCAGAAAAGAGTCACTGAACCTGTAATACAGAACGATGCCATTCAACGACCACCC
>NW_006159504.1:2652130-2656878 GCF_000334495.1 Tupaia belangeri chinensis | reverse complement strand
TGGCCAAGCCACAATCCCTTCTCCTCCATTCTCCTCTCAGGATCTTGGGCATGCACACACACATGCCCGATGTGAGTATTAAGCCACTGGGTCCAGGACACAAACCGCAGTTGACTACATGGGAGTCTAGCAACATAGCCATTATGCTAACTGCTGGTCCTGCCCCTAGCATATTTTTCAAGCCATTGGGTCTGGTACTTGAACCAGACAGTTGGCTATGTTGGATTCAGTCACTGTAACTACCAAATAACTGGCTGGCCCCTACTATTCTTTTATTTTTTTAAGAATTATTTCCTTAATTTTATTTATTATTACTATTATTATATTAGTATTGTATTATATATCATTATTTTAAATTTACCATAGGGCATGCACACTCACCAGAGAGAGACAGAGAGAGAGAGAGTGAGAAAGTGAGAAAACAATCTGCCAGGTCTGGGACTTGAACCACAGTCCACCAGTGGGAGTCCAGTGCCTTAATCACTATGCTACCTGCTGACTTCTATTGCTATTTTTAAATTTGCCCTAGGGCATGCACACTCGCCAGAGAGCAACAGAGAAAGAGAAGTAAGAAAGCAATTTCCCAGGTCCAGAACTTGAACCATTGTTGACCAAGTGAGAGTCCAGTGCTTTAACCACCATGCCACTGCTGGCACATGAGTATTCTTAATACAAGAAACAAATAAAACACCCCAAAAACAAAAGGACACAAGCAAACTTTGGAAGGAGAAGGATACATCTGTTACCTTGGTTGTAGTGGTAGTATAGCTGTTTGCATATGTGCAAACTCATCACATTATAAATATTAGATACGAGCAGTTCTTTTATGATTAATTATATTGCAATAAAGCTGTTTATTAGAAGGATACTAATGAGAAAATGAGGCTGCATTACACCTCATGGTGTAATGGGCCCTCTTCATGGGTCCTCTGTGGACCTCCAAGACAAGGTGGTAACGTTTCTCAGAGACCACCACGCTGATGCAGCTGTGTTGCGGTGTGGCTTTGACTCTTGTCTTTCCACATTAAGTTTTCATTTCTCTAAGAGGAAATAGAGCTGCCCCAGGTATAGGACTGTGGCCAGGTGGGGGACCATTTTGAGTAGGAGAGCTGTCTCTAAATGATGTCTTCCACATGGACATTTCTCCATCATCTTCTCTCCCTCATTTTGGCCAAAGTTGCTCCTGCTTCTACAACGTTCAAGAAGAAAAGCTTGTTTCTTGGCAGGTTTCTAGCTATAGCTAGAAAGATGTTGGTGGCATCCGCAGGTGATTTAACGCATGTCCCCTCTTTCCAAGGGAGTGGTGTCTGTGATTGCCGTTCCTAGCTGTATTCTTTCAGATTGACAGTCAAGCTAAAAGTCACTTGGTTAGTTCAAATTCATGTGGGGGCTTGGACTTCTGAGTCATATAGCTCTTTGTGTAGGCTAAGCAGGATGCACACCAAGTGAGTATTTACCATCACATTTTAAGAGACTGAAAAGCTTCTTCTCTCACTCTGGTATATACCCTCTCCCATACCTCTGAGGAGCTCCAGAGGTTTATATTATAGGAATCATTAGGCACACATTTGTTAGCATCAATGCTGTACTTGGCACTGGGCCAGATGGTAGCAGGACAACAAAGAATAAGACAGCATCCTACACACAGACACTTCATCATACAGCAGAAGACCGGCACGCATGTACAGCACACAGATGATGAGGACACAGGCAAAGGCCCTCACTAGAAAGAGGGCCCAGGGTAGTGACTTCGGAATGGTGGCAGGAGGAGTTCCACAGACACTTTGCAGTGAGAAACTACAATAACTAGATAAGGTTATAAAACAACTGTTTAAATTGTCTACAGGATGGTTTTTTTTTTGGGGGGGGCGGTATGTAATTTTTTCCCCAAAATGCTACTTAAAAACAAAACAGGGAAGTCACGGTGTAAAGATATGTGGGATAGCAGGAGCGAGACTGAGCAGAGAATCCAAAGCAAAGAAGGCATCTTCTAGGAGAGGATAGCAGAGCAGCCCCCAGAAGGTGGTTAAGAGTTAGACTAGGTAAAGTGGAGGAGGGGTGGGCATGGAGTTGAAGGCAAAGCAAACTGCAGGTGCAAGGCCAGAGATTAGAGCTAACAATGACTGGGTATAAGCCTGGCGGTGACTCAGCATGAGGCCCAGCAAGCTGTGAAGCTAGAGGAGTAAGAGGGGCTAGACGAGGAGGAGATGATGCTAAGTGTTGTAGTTTGAATATGTCCTCACAACTCCTCTGTGGAACCCACTGTAACTAGACTAAGAGGGTAAACACTTGATCTAATTGTTGACGGTGAGGCCTTTGGGAGGAGATTGGTGAATGGGCTGGGGCAAGAGCTCATGAATGCATCCTGGTGGGTTTATAGGGATGGACTAGAAGAGGGGAACCAACATGGCGCACAGGCCATGACCTCTCTGCGCATGCTAGCCGCTCTCTCTGCTGCTGCCAGCCGTGACGTGACACAGGCCAGCCTACACCTTTGGACTTTCTAGCTACCAGAATCATGAGTCGACAAAATCTCTATTTCTCAGTAAATCACTGAGTCTCAGGTATTTCTGGTAGCAATGCAATAGTGGACTAAGCCATGAAGGAATTAAGATTTGAGCCAGGAAGTATTGAGGGAATGTTACACAGTCTTTAAGCAGGGGAGTACCATGATTAGATTTTGAGATTTAGAACAATCACTTTGTAGCCAGTTGAGCAGGAGGCAGGGAGACAGGTCTGCAGCTGGGTAGTGCCCAGGAAGAGCCTGAATAAGGACAGGGCCCAAAAGTTCACAGATATAAGCATTTCAATAGATCCTGAGTCCTCACTCTGGTCCAAGTGGAAACCAACTCCTGATACCTGTAGTCCAAATGAAAGTTTAGAATACTTGATTGTTATATTCAACTACAAAGAACACTGTCTTGGAGATTCGAGGTTTAAAGATCTAGCATTGTTGTCCCCCTAATTAGGGATGCAGAGGGGATTATCATCCATCACACAAGATAGCCTGTAAGATGTCATCTGACATAAACTCCCTCCCACCTTGAAACCTACCTGGCTATTGCAAACTCATAGTGCATATAGCTAAGTCATAGATAAAAATTAATCAAGAAAATTGTCTTTCTTCTATTTAGTCAACTAAGATTCTACTGAGTTTTGTGATTATGAAGTGTGGGATTCTTATATTTTGATTTTGAAAATATAAAGTAGCATGTTAAAAGCATTCACACTAAAGCCTGTCAGACACCAATTATAAACTGCCTGGACCACAGCATTGAGCCTAATGAACCATCCGCAGGGTACAGGAGGGAGGCACTGGAGAAACGGATGACACACCAAGGGGCCTCAAAAGCCAGATGGATGATTTGATTCCTATTAACTGACTATTTGTGGTGTTTCAAAAATAGCTGTTATACCCAGAAGGGGACAAAGTTCTATTTGTGATTAACCTATGGTCATTTGATTGAAACTGTGACAGGTGGAGAAAAGCATTATGCCAAATGAACAGATGCAGCTTCTTTACCTGATCCATACTTTATCCAATCAATCATTAATGTGCACAATTTAATAAATGACATGATCCTAATTTTACAGATTAGGTGGTAAATTAAGTAATACGTAGGAAGCTGACAGTATGCCAAGGACTATGTCCTGAAAGACAAGTGTCTAATAAGCAGCTTGACCTTCCCAGAGAGGCCAGGAATTCCTAAGGATTGTCCAGTTAACCTAATTCCAGGCTTTCCTCACCTTGCACTGTTTTGTCATGGGGATTCTTGGGGCGCTCCCACCTCATTTGAACTATTTTAAGGAGTTGTTTAAAAAACTAAGCCCCCACATGCCCTCTCACCCCACTCACATCATAAGCTCCAGCCCTCCTTCCAATTCAGGTAACTGTCATTTCCTTAGGGAAATATTGGGTTGCCAGAAAAGTCATGACATATTTTTATGTTTTTCTATGCAAAATGCATCCTGACTTTTCCAATAGCCCAATAGTTTCTGATCAGGCCACGTTACTTTACGATGCAGTCCCAAGGCAATATGTCTCTTGGATCTTTGACTCCATTGGTGCACCTCTCTGATGGCTTCCATCGGACAGGCTGCTTCTAGTCTGGCTGGGGTCCTCCCTATGGGACTTGCAAATCTCCCCTATTTCCTTGTCTCTTTCCTTCACTCAAGGTTAAACCTGAGCCTTCTGATGACTCTCCTAGCTTCTGCTCTCTCACTCCTTTGCCCCAATAAGCTTTTGAAGTCTGCCTCTTGGAGAACACGGACCATCACACCTGTTACGCGCTCGTGTTATCATGCTCCTCTGGCCTGTTTACAGCACGTGTCTCAGATCGCAATCACATATTTGTGCAATTACTTGGTTAATGTCTGTCTCTTCTGCTAGACTGTAGATGTGGAAGAGCAATGACTGACTCTCCACTGGGTTCTATAGTTCTAGTGCAGTCCCTGGCACATACCAATACACATTTGGTGAATTGGTGAATACATTAAAAATGCAGAAATTAGCAAGTTCGGATTAGTTATGAAGGCTTATACAGCACAGCGGTCAGTCTTGAGATACTCAGAAAGGGAAGACATTTTTATTAACGGTAATATGTGCATATTAAAACAAATCTAACACAAACACAGCTTTTGGTTCGCCACAGCCATGCTCCCCAATGCTAAAGCCTCTTGGGAAGGTCCTGGATCTGCCTACCAAGGTCTCACTGCACACACCAGGCATATGTGTGCATGATTGTGAC
>NW_006159504.1:2627450-2651354 GCF_000334495.1 Tupaia belangeri chinensis | reverse complement strand
GTGCGTGCGTGCCCAAGATCCCGAGAGGAGAATGGAGGAGAAGGGATTGCGGCATGGCCATCCTCCCTGGGGGGTGATTTCTTGCTTTCTGTCTCTCTATCTCTCTCTGTCTGTCGAGCGCACGCGCCTTATAGCAAAAACCTCTCCAAAAAAATAGAAAGATACATATATGTGATCTTACAAGTAAAGAATGTCTAGAAAAATCTGCCTTTCCACTTTCTCCAGACTACTCCCATTTTCCTGCATTTACTTTGTTCTGAAGTTGCATCATTAGAAGCCATCCTGATAAACATGAATGTCCTTGAGAGGGTAACCCTCTGAGTTCTCAGGAGCCTGCAAAAGAGCCATTTCTAAGTGAATCCTAAAGAGCTTTCTAGAAACATCTCTGCACTGAGCCATGTTCATCTCTCCAGGGAAACTGTACTGTTCCTTAGAGCACACTGCTAGAGTTCTGTGAGTGGAGTAACTGAGTACATGTAGCCGCACTCCCAAATCAGAAGTGATGCTTATTTGCAATAACAAAATTTATTAAAACATACATACATATATACGTGTGTGTGTATGTGTGTGTGTGTGTGTGTGTGTTGGCGTGTGAAAGAATCCCAGATTAGAAGCCCAGTCCCTGAGAAGTAGCAGACTTCCCCAGGAAATCCATCTCTCCTGCCCACAGTGGAGCGTCTTTTCTCTGACATGGCACCATTAGGCTCCTAGCACCATTGTTGTCCTGGGCTGTAGTGGGCAGGCTTGAGCAGAGACAGCTGTGGACACAGTCCTGGCTCTGCCACTGACATCCGTGTGACCTGAAGCATGACTCACACTTCTCTGAGGTTCTCTTTTCTCACTCGTTAGAATAGGCATGTGTGACAGGCACCTCTGGTCCTCTGAGACTGGCTTTTTTTTTTTGCCAGTGACAGTGAGCTCGCTACCAGCTTCACTGCACAGCTCTGCTCTCTGACAATTGCATTATACTGAGTCAAAGATGGCTTCCTCGCCATTCTCCATGCCTGGATTTGCACCTTGGAGTTCCTCAAAAGTAATCGCAACATTCCTCAAATATGTGGACACTGATGCTGAGCTTCCTGTTCTCCTCAGCAAACCCAGGGAGCTCAGCCATGTCCTCTGTGGCAGGACTCAACCCCAGCTCTCTACCTTGGGGCACATCTTAGATTACCAATATCCTTCATAAAATGTGCTTCTGAGAACCAAACACAATGCTATACCTAAAAGATAAAATAAAATGAACACCTGAAATTAGAATTTTTTTTGAGAGGTTTTTACTGCAGGGCGCGTGCGCTTGCCAGAAAGGCAGAGAGAGACGAGAGACAGAAAGCGAGAAATCATCCCCCGGGGGGATGGCCACGCTGCAAACCCTTCTCCATTCTCCTCTCAGGATCTTGGGCACGCATGCACATGCAACCGGGATGAGTTTAAGCTACCCGGTCTGGGACTCGAACCACGGTCGACTACATGGGAGTCCAGCGACATCGCCATTACACTAACTGCTGGTCCCAAAATTAGTATGTATTTTTTACAGCTCAGCTTGAACAACGTGTTTCTTAGTCCATACTGATGCTCACCATCAGGCTAACACTAACTCACTACTCACTTGCTCAGTTAGTGCCTTAACTTGAGCACTCATTCAGTTTCCCGGGAAAACCCAAATCCTGTCATAGCCATGATGTTTCTTTTAGAACACTGCTATTGTTCAATGATTTCTGAGTTGTTTTCAACCAGAAGTCTGACCATTCTCAAAAATATTTAACAATCTCACACAAGGTCTAGCAAATGATTAATTTTTAAATTAATTTTTTCCCCTCACATCTGCATGTGTGGACATGAGAGAAATACTTGCAGCAGAGTCTTCATGCCATAATCCATCCCCAGGCTCAGTCAGCCAAGATCAGGGACATGTGCATGCACACCTGGTATCTACAGGGAGCCCCCGGGCCTACCACGTGGGTCCATTTTCACAGAGTACCACATTACTGTTGCACCATCAGTTACATTCCCCCCACTTTTTACAGTGCTTTTTTTTTTTTTTTAATTTATTTCCCGAGAGAGAAAGAAATAGTCAGTTTCCCTTGAGAGGGTCTCCTTGCTGCAAGCCGACCCCCAGTCCCGGAGCCAGTCAGGATCACAGGGGTGTTTACGGGGACACCCGCATGTTAAGGCAGACCTGAGACATGAATCCAGGGCCCTCCTGCATGGTTTCTGGCATTGCACAACAACTCTCCCATCGCCTGCACTACCAGAACTGGGCCACAGATGGATGCTTTGTACAGATTCCGCATTAGTTAGTTAACCAACTAGAATAAAAGATGTCATTGAAGCAGTCATTTGTATCACAGTGCAACGGGCTGACTTGGTGGCATGCATATATTTTGAATGCTTTGGGTACAAGATGGAGAAAAATTACAGGTAGCATGTAAAAAGAAAATTAATGGCTGTTAGGGACGCTGAAGGCTGAAAGAAAACATCTGCTTCAGTTTCTCTGGGCAGCGTATCAAAGATACCCTTCATACACATCCTGACAATATCCTTCATCCTGGCCATGCTGATTTCTATACCACAGGTAGGTAGGTTGGATGGAATCGATGCATAAAATCAATTTTTATTGATATGACAACATAAACACTCAATCCCTAGTTGTAAAATTGAATTGTAAAAAGCAGGCCAATCACTTATAGTGACATTTATAAATCATCTTTAGAGTGAGTTTACATAAACCACAGAGATATGAAAGGAGTTCTGGCTGAACACAGGGAACCTGACACTCTCAAAGGCTAGAGACACTTAAGTGTGTTAAGAGTCTTGACAAATATATCTGATTTTGTGCATATTTCTTTATTTCTCTACACCTGACATTTTTTTTAGTGTAAGATGAAGCTAAAAAGTTTTCCTTATTTGAGTTGTTGTAAGGATTAACTGAGTGAAATAATTTAGTAAAACACTTAGCCTAGTGTTTGGAAATAGAAAATTCCAGTGAGTTTTAGGTGATGTTATGTGTGATAAATTTGCAAATAGCCAATCTGTCTGGCCATTCATTTCTAGTTGCCTAGAATGTTAAAGAAACTATTATTGCTGTCATCAAGATTCTTTTTTTTAGCAAGTTTCTACTGGAAATGTTCTATACCTATCCTTAGAAGATAATAAAAATAACCATAATACTGATAGTAGTTGACTATATCAGGGCACTTAAAAAATTTATGGAGAGTGGAATATTAAAGTAGGAGCTTATTTTGATGCAAAAAAAAAGAAATGTGTAGTTGTTTAAAAATACTTAATTTCCATGAACTTTTACACCCTTCAGTATAAAGTTTAATATATGTTAGGCACTATTCTAACTATTTGATCTTTTTTAAAGTTTTTGACATAGGGCATGTGTGCTTGCCAGAAAGAGACAGTGAGAGGAAAAGTGAGAAATCAACCCCCTTGGGGGGTGACTGTGCCGTGATCCCCTCTCCGCCATTCTCCTCTTGGGATTTGGGGCAGACATGCACACACACCTGGCATGATTTTCAAGCTGCCAGGTCTGAGACTCCAAATTACGGTCAGCCATGTGGAAGTCCAGCACCTTAACTACCATGCCACCTGTTGGCCCCAATATTTGACAATTTTTAATCTGGTTAACATAGGAGAACAAAATTTCATTAGTTATACCACTTAATTGTTCAATAAATACATAATCGTGCCAGAAACAAATAATCTTTGCTTTGGGGACTTGGAGATTTTGTTTATCTGCTTATGTAGTGCATCTTAGTTTTGTCTGCTTTGAAATTTTGTGATTCTGTATATAGGTATTTAATAAGTAGTAATTTAACTTAAGTTAGGCATCTTCATTTTGTTCATTTAATACATTTGACTTTGATTTATGATATTGGAAAAGCAACTGCTCTTCATGTGTTCTTCCACACATATAAGAAATATTTAACATTCTAAGACGAAATTGAATTCAATAGATAGGAATATTTCCTGAAGAAAATAAACTATTCTTATGATACTAAAAATGGAGACAACAGATATAATTTTTTTAAGGGATTCTCAGAGCAGTGGATGCAGAATTGAAAATGTACTATATAGGGGCTGGTGGTGGCATGGTGGTTAAGGCTCTGGACTCCCATATGGTGACTGTGGTTCACATCCCAGACCTCGGTGGCTTGCTTTCTCACTTTCCCTCTCTCTTCTCTCTAGTCAAAAGAAAATGTACAACGTAGATTGGTGAATTGATCCTTTATCATTTTTCCAGGAAGCACATCAGACTTTCAGATGTGGTAGCCCTGCTGAGCCTCTATGGTCAGTCTGTTCTGAAGTGACAAAACTCCTACTAGGGCCAGGGCAATCATATCACTTCCAGCAGAGGAAAATACTGTGTACTTAGAGATCATTCTCCGTTCTGATATAATTTACTCTGTGACACAGTTCAGAGATACAGAATATAAGTGAGCTGAATGCAATGCCTTATTCCTGCACAGAAAAAATGCTTGAACTTTTTAAGTGTTTTAAAGCATTACTGTAGAAGTTATTCAAGAAGCATTCTGTCTTAACTAAACAATATATTAATAAGATCCTATATCTAATTCTCTGCCTCCAGACTGGCCAATAAATTAGAAAAAAAACAATTGAATACGTCCACTATATCTGTCCCGCAGCTCATATTCCTGAGTTCTAGGTTTGAAAACTCCATGGGTCAGGGTCCTCCATGCCAGCTGAGAACTAGTGCTTTCAGGGAATAAGAGAAATGAAGATTTTCTGCTGAGAATTCACCCTGGAGAGGCAAAAAGAACAAGCCTTTAGAAGAAGACTGAGTCTTCCATGGGAGCTAAGATCTAGTGCTTTCAGGGAATAAGAGAAATGAAGATTTTCTGCTGAGAATTCACCCTGGTAGACCCCATTCTACCCTTCTCTCTTTTTCTTTCTGTCTTTTTCTTTTTCTTTTTTTAAAATTTTTTTAATGTAAAATAATTTTTTGGCTCTCAAATTCTCCTTTATTTTGCTAATAATCTCCTTTCTCCCTCCCATTTAGGAGAGGCAAAAAGGAATGCTTTCAGAAGAAGACTAAGTCGTTCATGCAAACTGAGAACTAGTGGTTTCACATGGTGCTTATATGCTGTGTGATTTTCATTTTTGTTTTTTAAAACAAATAAATAAGTTTTTTATTTTTGTTTTTTCTTTTATTTCCCTCTTTTCTGTCTCTCTTTCTCTGTTGTCTTATTCTTTTTCTTTACCTTGTCATTTTGCTGCTCAGCCTCCATGCACTGAGTGTCTAAACAGGTGTAAGTGAGCCATAGACAAACATCAGAATACTATTAGGGTCAACATATTCCTCAGTTCCCATGGAATCTGCCACATAAAGGGAGAAAAATGGGACAGCAAAGAGTTTACAGATCACCTCCTCTGCACCTCTCTGATCGCTCAGATTGAACTTCTAGAAATTAGGAAGAAATGAATGAACCATTAGATGACTAGAAATCACCACAGATGCACAAGAAACATGAGAAACTAATAAAATACCTCCCCCCCCCATGGGAAAAGAATAGCTCTGCTTCATCCACAGATAGTACAATGGAATGCATGGAAATGTCTGATAAAGAATTTAGAATATTCATAGTGACAATGCTAACAGAGATAGAAGAGAAGCAAGAAGAGGCAGGAGAAAAGAGCCAATGAGTTCCAGGAGGTGAGGAAGTTCTTGTGAGATCTGAAAGAGGAATTACAAACCCTAAAAAATAATCAAATGGAAATGACAGAGATGAAGGCTATAATACAGGAAGTTAAAACCTCCCTCGAAAGTATTAAAAGCAGACTAGATCATACAGAAAATCGAATCTCAGATGTAGAAGACAAAACTGCTGAATTAGTAAAATCCACCATGAAGACTGAGAAAATAGCCCAAAAATGAGAGTAATATACCAGAAATACCACATACCATTCAACACACAAACATGCAGATAATAATAAGACTAATAAGGGCATTGATAATCTATTCCATGAAATCCTGGGAGAAAACTTTCCAAACCTAGAGAGGCAAAGATCCAGACTCAAGAAATACAAATGACCCCAAATAGGATCATCCTAAGAAGATTATCTCCAAGACACATTATAGTCAGATTGAGCAAAACCACAGACAAAGACAGGATACTAAGATTGGCAAGAGAGAAATGTCAAGTGACCTACAAAGGATATCCTATTAGGCTAAGAGTGAACCTCCAATAGGAAACAATGCAAGCAAGGGAAGAATGGGAAAATATACTCAAAGTGTTGAGTGAAAAAAACAATTTCAACCAAGAATACTATACCCGGCAAATTATTCTTCATATGGGAAGAGAAGACGAGAACATTCTCAGATAAACAAAACCTGAAAGAATTTACAAACACCAGACCAATTCTCAAGAAGTTCTGAAGGTAGTGCTATATCAGAAAAACTAAAGTCAGACACACAGAAATAAGGGTTCAAAAACAACTATGAATGACCAGGTTAATGGTAGGGACAAGTCCAGAGTTGAACGTTATCTTCCAAAATTGAAACGGAAAGATCAGAGCACAACAGAAGATAGTTTAAGTACATGAGTCTGAACTGGTGAGATAGAATTTTATGACTTTTGTCTAAAACATTACTGATCTTCTTATATGCTTTGTTTTCCAGAGTTAAGGATTTTTGTTTTCTCTTGAGTTGTGGATAGATCCATGTACCTACTATTTGAACAGAATCTTAGCCCATTTCCTAACCTAATCCTTAATCCTTTGCTTCAAGTCTTAAGCAAAGTTCTCTTAACATTATTTAAATTTTGATTTATTAAAGATAAAACTGCCTTTCTTGAAATTAAAATAATATATATTAAAAAATACCTATTTAATGACCAGCTAGATGCTACTTTATAGTGTATTCTTTCTACTCACAGAATTTCATGCCTTAAGTCAACATGTGTTCACAGATATGTATGTATCAGCTGAACTTGCTATTGGAAGTATTTAGATTAATTAAGATACTTTGTGGGGACCAGCAGTTAACGTAATGGCTATGTTGCTGGACTCCCATGTAGTTGACTGTGGTTCGAGTCCCGGATCAGGTGGCTTGAACTCACACCGGGTGTGTGTGTGTGCATGCGTGCCCAAGATCCCAAAAGGAGAATGGAGGAGAAGGGATTGCGGCGTGCCATCCTCCCTGGAGGTGATTTCTCGCTTTCTGTCTCTATGTCTCTCTCTGTCTGGCAAGCACACACGCCCTATAGCAAAAACCTCTCCAAAAAAAAAAAAAAAAAAAGAAAAACAAACAAAAAAAAAATATTTTGTAAATCAATAAAATGTGGGGGAAAATTTTAAAAGGAATGGAAAGTAACTGCAAATTCCAAAGACAGTGTGGGAGGAAAGTGGGAAATGACAGAGGGTGAGAAATTGAGGGAAAAAATATATACACACAAGAAACAAGACACAGAAATTTATTTGTTGATCATAACATGTATGATTAAGCCACCATACAGTGTATTCTGGATGGCAAATTGCATTTTGTATGCTGTGATGATTTTCAGTGAAAGAATGTAAAATAAATAAAGAAAAAAATTTTTAAAAAGTCCATCATCTGAATCATTTAGCAGTAGAAGAAGGAAGAATTTGGTAGTTTCCTTTAGGGAGTAATGTTTTATATGCAGAAGCCCTAGGGAAATGAAATGGGCCAGTGGGAATATTTCAGTTTTAAGTTCTATAATACTGTGGTTCATTTCTAGCTTCTTTTGGAAATAAAATGGTTTATTGCATTTAAAAAAAAAAAAAAAGAAAAAAGAAAGAAAGAAAGAAAAAGAAAAATCCATGGACCCCTGAGGTAGCTTATTGTAATTCTTAACATCAGTAATCAAGATGTTTTCCTTTGCATCTTGACAAACTCCTTTCAGGACCATTTCTGCTTCTGTGAGTTTCAGTGACTCTCATGTCTTTAGCCGAACACGGAGGGTATTCTGGCCACTCTCCACTGGAACCCACCTTCCACTGCCATCGGGGTAGGAGGGCCAGGGTGTGATGGAGACCTGGATATCTCAGGGCCACTTCCAACCTCAGCCTTATCACATGGACCAGGCAGGAGGATTCGCTGTCCACACACCAAATAAATGCCCAAACACTAACTCCAGACCATGTCTTGGTTCCTCTTTGTATGCTTACCATTCTTTAGCATGTTTGTAGCCTGTAAGTTTGAAAATTTATTTATAAATAAATGAATGTAGAAATAGAGATCATGATTTATTCGATTTGTCCAGGAGCTTGAGGCTGTGCCAGTCGATGAACATAGGATCAATTATTTTCCTCATTCCATATTTAAATATTTAGAATAAAATACTCAAAGTCTTAAAAAACAACCAAGTGAAGGTGATGCTATAGCAAGGACCTAGAGAATACAAGTACATTATAATTTACACATTTCTGGTGATACGTAATCCTTCAGCATTTATTTCTAATACCAATTATTGCCATAGTAGCGGTTTCTTCACATTATTATTTCTATTTTGTGACAGTGCTGCATCCTGGTTAGGTTTAAAACATTTCAGGGCAGGGAGTTTATCTTATGTCACTGTAAATCCAGATGCCTACACAAAGAACCACTGAATTTTCTTTAAGAGCTTTTTGCTATAGGGTGCGTGCACCCACCAGAAAGACAGAGAGACAGAGAGACAGAAAGCGAGAAATCACCCCCCAGCAGGGATGGTCATGCCGCAATCCCTTCTCCTCCATTCTCCTCTCAGGATCTTGGGCACCCATGCACACGTGCCTGGCGTGAGTTTAAGCTACCGGGTCCGGGACTCGAACCACGGTCGACTACATGGGAGTCCAGCGACATAGCCGTTACACCAACTGCTGGTCCCAATTTCATAACTTTTACTCAAGCACTCTTCAGCATTAAATTACATTGTAAACACACAACTGCAACAGTTTAGATTTGCTTTGGAATATGTAATTACATAAAAAATAAGTAATTTTCCAACTATTTCATAGTTTTATTAGCTCTTAAATAGCTTCCCTGGGGAGAAAACAAGCATTTTGTGTTCTTAAAGACACTGGTACATAAAATGAAGCACTTATGGGTCCATTTAAAGTTTGAGGAAACTGAAAGACCAAGTTTTTTGTTTTGTTTTGTTTTGTTTTGTTTTTTTCTAAGAATGCAATATATACATGTACTCAGTTACTGTTCAGAGAGCAAAAGGATTGGGATCAGCAGATGGCATAATGGTTATGTTTCTGGATTCTCACATAGTCGACCGTGGTTCGAGTCCTGGACCTGTACTTAAAACTCACACCAGGTGCATATGTGCGAATGCCCGAAATCCCAAGAGGAGAATGAAGGAGAAGGGACTGTGGCATGGCCATCCCCCCTGGGGGTTAATTTCTTACTTTCTGTCTCTGTCTCTCTCTGTCTCTCTGGCAAGTGCATGAGTCCTATAGCTAACATCTCTTAAAAAAATAAAAAAAGATAAAATGGTAGCAATGAAATCTCTTTTAGGTGTACAATTGTAGGATATTCTGAATGGAATAAACTGACACTGACAGTCATTTGAAAGAAAAAAGTGAAATTGACTTAAATACATATGTCATGGCTCAGAAAAAGAGCTCGTACTGCTTTGGGTTGGAGCAGCGATGTGTAAACTAGCTCCTCTTGGCCTGTAGGAGACACTTGTTACCTTTTCAGGAATTCTGTGAGTCAGTCAGCATTAGGTGGGTAGCTTGAAATTGCCTGGGTGGGATTATTTACACCTCCAAAATTGCAGTTACCCAAGAACTGTTTCTTTTTTTTTCTTATTTTTTGTTTGTCTGTTTGTTTGTTTTGTATTTTTGCCATAGGGTGTGTGGGCTTGCTGGAAAGAAACAGAGAGAAGGAAAGTGAGAAATCACTCCCCAGGGGGATAGCTATATCACAATTCCTTCTCCACTCTCCTTCTGGGACCTTGGGCATACACACATGTGTGCCCAGTATGATTTTCAAGTTTCCAGGTCCAGGGCTCAAACCGTGTTAATATGGTAATCCAGCATCTTACCCACCATGCCACCTGCTGGCCCCTCAAGAGCTGATTTTTAACCCTTTTGCAGAATGCTTAACTGGTTGGCACACCCAGCAGGGTACAATGGGTTAAAAGTCAGCCAGTCCTACTTTATAAAAACATAGCTGGAACAAATCGCTTAGTGTAATATTGAGGCTGATTGAAACCCATTATTCAATGAGAATTCATTTCAAATTTCTCTATGTATTGCCTTATTTTAAAAGCATGCACCCTTGGGGCCAACAGATACATGGTGGTTAAAGTGTTGGCTTCCCACATGGCTGACCACTGTTCGATTCCAGGATCTGGCAGCTAGAAAATCACACCAGGCACATGTATTTGCATGCGCAGAATTCTAAGAGAAGAATGAAGAAAGGACTGTGGTGTGGCCATCCCTCTGCCAGGCGTGTGTGTGTGTGTGTGTGTGTGTGTGTGATTTCTCACTTTCCCTCTCTCTTTCCCGTGAGCACATGTACTCTATGGGGGGAAAAATCCTTTATGAAATAATTCTTCTCAAGTACATCTAATATTGTTCTTCAATACAATCTCCTTAGAAATAGAAACAAAACTAATAAATTAAATCGCAATAGAGTTGAGTTCCAGCAAGGGTTAGCATTTGTAGTTGTTGACTGTTTCCCAATGTGCATTATTTCCACATAGCTCTAAAGAGAGTCATTTTCTTTAATAGCTATTTGTTATCCTTATTTATTATTCTCTCAGCTGATTCTCATTCTTCTTATCAGAGATAATTTCCAAATTGATCCCTTCACTTCTTTTATTAATGACTATAAAGCAGACCTAGATTTAAATCTTTATACCATTTTTCGAGTGCTTCATCTTTGGAGAGCTATGTGTTTTTTCAAAATTTTATGGCACAGGGAACCAGCAGTTAGCGTAATGGCTATGTCGCTGGACTCCCACGTAGTCGACCGCGCCCAAGAGGAGAATGGAGGAGAAGGGATTGCGGCGTGGCCATCCCCTCTGGGGGGTGATTTCTCGCTTTCTGTCTCTCTGTCTCTCTCTGTCTGTCTGGCGAGCGCATGCGCCCTATAGTGAAAAACCTCTCAAAAAAAAAAAATTTATGGCACAAATACAGACATCATGTAAAAAGTACCTGACACATAGTAAGCACTGAGAGTTTCTGTTATTATTATGGTTTTGCGTTAGACATATTTAAGAATGAAAATGAAATGGATTTGGAATTCGTCTTAATGTGAGATGATAGAAACCATGAGACACAGACTGATTCCACAGCTTAGCGGTTATGGAAACAGGATATCACAAGGCCATCCACAGTTTGAATCTCGACCCCAGCAACCTGAGAAACATGCTGGGCATGTGTGCATATGTGCCCTAAATCCCAACAGATGGAGAAAAGGAGGAGAAGGGATTGTGGTGTAACCATACCCTGCATGGACCACACCCCATTGGAGGGTGCTTTCTACTTCTCTCCTTCTCTCTCTGTTGCTCTCTAGTAAGTGCATGTGCCCTCTGCGTGTATGTGTGTGTGTGTGTGTGTGTATAAAAAAAGTTTGTGTGACTGGAAGACAGCACAGCAAATTCTAGAAACTGTTTTGTCCCTAAATAGCTATGGATCCTTGGACACATTAGTTCATTCTTTCAGGACTCCCTTTCCTCCACAGTAAAATGACTGTGATGGAAAAGAAAAGTAACGTGCTAGATATTCTCCAGGATATTCACTGCTTAATATCCTATTTAGACTCACATACACTTAGTACGGAGTCATGATAAAGAATAACAGCCCTCAAATCAAAAGATAAACAGTTGCTAGTGACTTAACCTTGCAGTTACGTGCTCTCAGGCTTCCCTCAGCATCTGCTCCACCCGGAGGAGCAGCTAAGCCGTTTATGGGGGGCTCTTGCCTAGGTGATTCCTGGGCCACTTATCTAATGGTTGTGTCCAGTTTGCTGCCTGAAGATGGGGTAACCATACCCCCTTGGATCTGTTTTTGAAACTAGTCTCACATGTTTTCATAATTTTTCTACTATCCGTCTACCTCCTGTCAAGATGGAATAAGGTCTGCAAGATGATATCCTGCCTACGACACTTTCAGAAAGAAACAGCAGTTTTCAGACCCTAAACTCCAGGCAGTGAAAGATAGCAATCTCTGAGATAAGAAGCAAAAAAGGTGAGTCTTAACTAGGCCCAGTGTTAAGGTCTATCTAGATAAGGGTTTGTCCCCCTAAGGTTTATGTCTTAGAATGTTGCTGATTGGGCAGATTGAATGATCTCCCAAAGTTCATAATCCCTTCATAATGTCCAGGGGGAGGGTCTTGGGTATGTGCGCCGCAATCCCCTCTCCTCCATTCTCCTCTTGGGATCCTGGGCGTGCACACACTCATGCCCGGCGTGAGTTTTAAGCCACCGGGTCCGGGACGTGAACCGTGATCGACTACGTGGGAGTCCAGCGACATAGCCATTACGCTAACTGCTGGTTCCTAGGTATGATAAAGTCTTTAGAATGCAAAGAATGACCCTCAAGCTGTAAACAGAGTTACTCATCACTGAGAAAAGATCCTGGTACCAGGAAAGGAGGCAACTAAAAGAATGAAAAAGAATAGTACCCAGTATGTCACAGGTATGGGAATAGTGTCTATTCTCATGTGACAGACTGGAAAACTCATTAATTCATAGTATATTGGTCAGAGCACTAAGAACTGTCCAGACTTTGTCCCCCACATAATTAACCTTAAATATTAATTCTAAATATTAATTCAAGTCCTGCCTAGCAAACATTTAGACATGTACTGTTTACTCCAGCTAAGCACAGGGAAAAAAAAGTGTGATACCCTTCACACCAATTCTGTCCCCACCTTTAGAAGAAACTGAAGACATCCACCCTTGCCAAGCTATAATGAGACATTCCTACCACCAGAGTGGTGTCAGAGAAACATGAAAATTCTCAGCAAAAATAATAAAATACATAAGGACAAACCAAATGAGAATTTCATTCTTAAAAATTTAAATAAAACTAAAATTCAATAGGTGAGTTCAATAACAAAATGGAGAGGGAAGAGGAAAAAAACATTGAATTAGATTATAAAACAATACAAGTTACCAAGTTGAGGGACCAGCAGATGGCATAATAGCTATGTCACTAGACTCTCATGTAGTTGACAGCAGTTTGATTCCCGGACCCGGTGGCTTAAACTCATGCCAGGCACATGTGCGTGTGAGCCCAACATCCTGAGAGAAGAATGGAGGAGAAGGGACTGTGGCATGATCATCCCCCCGGGGGGGGGTGATTTATCATTTTCTGTCTCTCTCTCTCTCTGTCTTTCTGGTGAGCACATGCGCCCTATAGCAAAAACTGCTCCGCCCCCCCCTTCAAAAAATAGTTACCAAACCACCAGGATACATTATCCTATAATTAGAAATCTAGTGTTCTTATTAGATTTCTAGAATGAAAACAGAAAAAAAGTGATACTGGAAACGTATTTGGAGAAATAATGACTTAAAATTTCTCAAATTTGGCAATAACATAAACCTACATATTGAAGAAAAAAATGAAACTTCAAACAGGATATACCTAAAGAATACATGCCACGAAATATCACAATGATGGGACCAGCAGTTAGCGTAATGGCAGTGTCGCTGGACTCCCATGTAGTCGACCGCATGTAGTCGACCGCAGTTCATGTCCCGGACCCGGTGGCTTAAAACTCACATGGGGTGCGTATGCGTGCGTGCCCAAGATCCCGAGAGGAGAATGGGGGAGAAGGGATTGCGGCGTGGCCATCCCCCCGGGGGTTGATTTCTCACCTCTGTCTCTCTGTCTCTCTCTGTCTGTCTGACGAGCGCATGCACCCTATCGCAAAAACCTCTCAAAAACAAAAAGAAAGAAAAGAAAAGAAATATCACAATGAAATTTCTGAAAACTAAAGACAAAGAAAATAATCAGCAGGAGAAACATGATGAATTTTATGAAAAAGAAAGTAACAAATTTCTCATCAAAAACCTTGGAGCCCACAAGGAAGTACCACAGTATTTTTAGTGTTGAATAAAAAAGAACTATCAACATAAAATTTTATACCCAGTAAACCTATTTTTCAAGAATTAAGGGGAATTCAAACTATTTACAGACAAAGAAAATGTTAAGAACTTGTTGCTTGTAGGCCCACACCATAAGAATAGTTGAAAAAAAGTTCTCTGAACAAAAGTAAAATGTTCAAAGAAAATATCTTGAAACACTAGGAAGATAGAAAGAATATGGAAAGAGTAAAAATATGAATAAATGCAATAGACTTTTCTTCCTGTTTCCTAAATAGCTCACGATGGTTGACACAAAAATTGCAACATTACCTAATACCCACACATTGTTTTTAATATGTATTGAAGAAATATTTAAGATAATTATGTTATCAGTCCAAAAGGAGAGATAAAAAAGATAAGTTTTCTATACTTTCCTCAAATACATAAAATATCAATACCACTAGAGTCTAATAAGTTATGAATATAAAAGTAATACCAGGATCAGCAGATGGCATAATGGTTATATTGCTAGACTCACATGTAGTCGACCATGATTCCAGTCCCGGACCCAGTGGCTTAAAACTCACATCAGGGGAACCAGCAGTTAGCGTAATGGCTATATTGCTGGACTCCCATGCAGTCGACCACAGTTTGAGTCCCGGACCTGTTGGCTTAAAACTCATGCCGGGCACATGTGCATGAGTGCCCAAGATCCCGAGAGGAGAATGGAGGAGAAGGGATTGCGGCATGGCCATTCCCCCGGGGGGGTGATTTCTCGCTTTCTGTCTCTGTCTCTCTCTGTCTGTCTGGCAAGCACAAGCACCCTATAGCAAAAACCTCAAAAACAAAACAAAACAAAAACAAAAACTCACACCAGGCATGAGTTCATGTGTGTCCAAGATCTCAAGAGGAGAGTGGAGGAGATGGGATTGTGGTGTGGTGTGGCCCTCAGGGGGTGATTTCTATTTTCTATATCTCTGTCTCTCTCTGTCCATCAGGGAAGCACACATGCCCTATAGGAAAAAAAAAAAAAAAAAAAAAAAAAAAAACCTTTAAAAAAAGTAACACCTAAAGAAACCATTAAAAATCTAGACAAAAAGATGCACTCAAAAACACTGTAGATGAAAGGGAATCCTGGGAACCAGCAGTTAGCATAATGGCTATGTTGCTGGACTCCCACGTAGTCGACCGCGGTTCGTGTCCCGGACCCGGTGGCTTAAAAACTCACGCCGGGCGCGTGTGCATGAGTGCCCAAGATCCTGAGAGGAGAATGGAGGAGAAGGGATTGCGGCGTGACCATCCCCCCGGGGGGTGATTTCTCGCTTTCTGTCTCTATGTCTCTCTCTGTCTGTCTGGCGAGCGCACGCACCTTACAGTGAAAATCTCTCCAAAAAAAAAAAAAAAAAAAGGGAATCCTAAGAGAAATATTTGTGTAATTCATAGAGAAATAGGGGAAAACAAAAAAAGAGGATAAACAGAAATAATAAATGATTTTCTTAAGTCTTAACATTTTAATTATTACATGAAATATAAATTGTTAAAACGCACTAATGAAAATATAGGTAACTGGTAAATAAATAAAAAGAACATGACTCAACTAGATGCTATTAGAAAGTCACTTTGATTATGATATAGGAAGGCTGAAGGTAAAAAAATAAAAAAGATACAATGTGCAAACTTTCATTTTTCAAAGAAAACAAGAATGGCTATATTGATATTAGATGAAGTTGATGTCAAGGCAAAGAAAATTGTCAGAGGCAAAAGGATATTTTATAATGATATAAGAGTCGGTGTACCAAGAATACATCACAGTCTTAAATATGTACCCAACAAGAGAGCTGCGAGATACATGAATTACACACAAAGCAACCTCAAAGGAGGAACAGACAAATCTACAATTATAGGTACTGGACACTTCTCTCAACTACGAAGAGAAGACCCACACATAAAATAACTGCACCCACAAAAATTAACTGAACACCATCAACCAACGTAATCTAATCAACATCTACAGAACAGTCTATCCAAAAGAAGAATATACATTCTTTTCAAGCACCCACAGAACACGTATGAAGATAAAATGAAAGGCTGTCAACTTCAAACTTCTACTTAGCAAAATTTATCTTTAAAAATCAAAGGCTAAACAGAATCTTTTCAAGTATACAAAAATCTCAACGAACTCATCACCAGGAAACGTGTACGACAGGGAAATATTCACCATAATACCAGAAATACTAAAGGACATCTTTCAGAGAGAAGAAAAATAATACCAGATAGAAATCTCGATCTTCACAGGACCAGCAGTTAGTGTAATGGCTATGTCGCTGGACTCCCATGTAGTTGACTGTGGTTCACGTCCTGGACCTGGTGGCTTAAAACTCACGCTGGGTGCGTGTGTGTGCATGCCCAAGATCCTGAGAGGAGAATGGAGGAGAAGGGATTGCGGCATGGCCATACCCCCTGGGGGGTGATTTCTCGCTTTCTGTCTCTCTGTCTCTCTCTGTCTGTCTGGCGAGCACATGTGCCCTATAGCAAAAACCTCTCCAAAAAAAAAGAGAAAGAAATCTGGATCTTCACAAAAGAATGTATGGCACAAGGAGGGACAACTACTTTGGTGTCAATTTTTTTCTACTATAATTTAAATGTATTTCAAAGGTAATTAGTTATACAAAAATAATTGTGCATCATGGTGTTTACATATCTACAAAAATAAAATGTGTGACAAAAATAGCACAAGAGGGCTGGCCCCCTAGCATGGTGGTTAGGGGAGCTGGATCCTGACATAGCTGACCATAGTTTGAGCTCTAGCTCTCATGGCTTGTCAGACACATCAGTCATGTGTCTGTGTGCTTGCCTAGAGTCCTGACAGGATGGAGAGATGGAAGAGAAAGGATTATGGCATGACTCTGCCCCATGGGGGTTGGGGAAGTTGCTTTCTTCTCTCCTGCCCTTTCCATCTGTTTTTGCTATTTCTGGTCAGTGCATGTGCCCTGTGAAGGTTTTGGTTTTTTTTTACACAAGAGTCAGAAAATAAGAAATGAAAAGTGTACTCTGTGTACAAGAGTCTTGAACTATAAAATGATACATGATTTGAAGAAAGATTTTAATAGGGTCTATAGCATAGATTGGCAAACCATAGGTCATGATCATTTTGTTCCATGACCTGTTTTGGCCTGACCTGTGAGCTCAGGATGATTTTACATTTTAAAACGTTAAAGAAAAAAAAATAATAATATGTAATAGTAACCAGATTTGGCCCACAAATCCTAAAATCATCAAGTGACCCTTTACAGAAAAAGATCACTAAGTCCCAGTGTATATAAGAGATGCTACTGCAACCATTAGGTCAGCAATGTGCAATGTGAATGGTCATAGCTAATAAACCAGGGACCAGCAGTTAGCATAATGGCTATGTCACTGAACTCCCATGTAGCCAACTGTGGTTCAAGACCCAGACCCTGTGACTGAAACTCACACCGGGTGCATGTGCATGCGTGCCCAAGATCCCGAGAGGAGAATGGAGGAAAAGTGATTGCGGCATGACCATTCCCCCTGGGGGGGGGGGGGATTTCTCGCTTTCTGTCTCTCTGTCTGTCTGTCTGGCAAGCGCACGCGCACTATTGCAAAAACATCTCCTAAAAAAGAAAAAAACAAAAAGATTAGATCACTAAGAGTAAAAGGGAATCTTACATACTGTTCAAAAGTAAATTCATTAAGAAAGAGTAATTATAAATGTTTAAGTGACTAATGATAGAGCTTCACAAGAAGTGAAGCAGAACTGAAAGAACACTCAAGAGAATTAGAAAAATTTACAACTATAATTTACTTGAGAGAGCAAGTGATCAGAAAATCAGGAATAATATAGAAGTCTTAAACAATGTTTTCTATAAACTGGATCTAATTGGTATTTATAGAATATTTTATCTGATGACAGCAGAGTATAATTCTTTTCAAGTACAAACAAAAAGTGTTCCAATATCATTAATATCCTGTCTTAAAACAAGTGTCAATAAATTGAAAAGGAGTCAAATTATACAAAGTGTTTATTCTGCCACAATGGAATTAGATTAGAAATCAATAATAAAAAAAAACTTTAGAAAATTCCCAAGTACTTACCAACTTAACAGTAAACTTCTAAAAACCCATGGGTCAAAGAAGAAATTAAAAGGAAAGTAAAAAAGTATTTTCAACTAAATGAAAATAAAAACATAACGTTTAATAACTTTTGGACTATGCTATAAAATTCTTAGTGAGAAATGTATAAAATAGTGAGACATAGGCTTTACCTATGTTTTAAAGCCTGCATTAGAAAAGAATAAAAATTTCAAGACAATGATCTGAGGTTTTGTCTTTAATAATAAAAAAGAACAGTAAATAAAATCCTAAGTAAGCAGAACAGAAGAAATAATACATAGCAAAATGGAGATGAATTAAATCAAAAATTAAGAAAATAAACAGAAAATCATTTAACAAATGGCTGGTTCCTTGAAATTAATAGAACTTATAAACCTTTAGCCAGAGGAATCAGAAAAAGGAGGCAAGCTGACCAATATCAACAATGAGAGCATTGATATCACGATACATTTTAATTATTAAAATTATAAATAGAAATCATGAAGAATTTTAAGATATTAATTTAGTTAACTTAGATGAAAGTCATGCTCCTCAAGACACGAATCTGCCTGGGACCAGCAGTTGGCGTAATGGTATGTCGCTGAACTCCCATGTAGTTGACTGCGGTTCAAGTCCCGGACCCAGTGGCTTAAACTCACGCCGGATGCGTGTGTGTGTGTGTGCCCAAGATCCCTAGAGGAGAATGGAGAAGGGATTGTGGCGTGGCCATCCCCCCTGGGGGTGATTTCTCACTTTGTGCCTCTCTGTCTTGCTCTGTCTGTCTGGCGAGTGCACACAACCTATAGCAAAAACTTCTCCAAAAACAATTTAAAAAGACACGAATCTGCCAAGCTCATTCACAGATACATAATCAGAATAGTCCTACAACTCACAATAAAACTGAATTTGAAGTAAAAGCTTCTCTGCAAACAAAATTTCAAACCAAATGTTTTCACCACTGAACTACGTAACTTCTCTCAGATGATTGAGAAGAATGTGGTATTTACTAACTGGATCTATGTGGCGAGTGTTATCTTTTTTCTTTTTTTTTTTTTGTGAGTGTTATCTTCAATTCAATTGTAACAAAAATATAAGAAAATTATAGAACAATATATCTTGAGTAAATAAATGCAAAAATTATAAATAAAATTTTAGTAAAATTAATCCAACAATATATAAAACAAATGGAGTGAATATTTTAAAAATCAATGTAATTTACCTTATTAACAAACAAACATGTACTGTTGTGCATTACAGTCCCTCCCCCATGCTTCTCTCACACTCTTAGTGTGATTTTTAAGCTGCCGGGTCCAGGACTTGAACCATTGTTGGCCTTGTGGGAGTCCAGTGCCATAACTACTACACCATCTACTGACCTCTAGCAACATTCTTTTTTTTTGAGAGAGATTTTTGCTTTATGGTACATGCACTAACCGGTGAGACAAAGACAAAAAGAAATCAGCCCCCAGGGAATGGCCACATTACAGTGCCTTCTCCTGCATTCTCTCGAGATTTGGGGCACACACTCACAAGCCAGTGGAGTTTTAAGTCACCAGTTCTGGAACTCAAATTGCAGTCCACTAGTAGGAGTCCAACAATGTAACCATCACACCCTCTGCTGGTCCTTAGCAACATTCTTAATGATGACTGAAAGAATTCTATTTTCTAATAATCAGTAACATAATAAAGTATTCACTTTGAGCACTTAAGTCGACATTACACTAAAGGCTGTAGCCAATTCAATTAGGCAAGAAAAAGAGAAAGAAAAGCATCTATATTGGAAGGAAAAAAATAAAGGTGTCTTTTTTTTTTTTTTGAGAGGTTTTTGCCATAAGGCGCATGTGCTCACCAGAAAGACAGAGAGAGACAGAAAGACAGAAAGCAAGAAATCACCCCCCAGGGGGTATGGCCACACTACAATCCCTTCTCTTCCATTCTCCTCTCGGGATCTTGGGCATGCACACACACGGCCCTGGCGTGAGTTTAAGCCACCAGGTCTGGGACTCAAACCGCGGTCGACTACATGGGAGTCCAAGACATAACCATTATGCTAACTGCATAGTTGTCTTTTTTAAAAATTTTGAAGTATTTATTAAATTTTATTTATTATTATAAGTTTTTAAATCTAACCAGTGAGAGACAGGGCGGGGGGTGGGGGGCAGAGAGAAAGTCATAAAGCAAGCTGCCAAGTGCCAAGTCCAGGACTCAAAGCATCATGGGCCATGTGGGTGTCCAGTGCCTCAACCACCATGCCACCTGCCAGCCCCTAAAGTTGTCTTTCTTTTCAGTTGCTATGATTATGTATATCAAAAACATGATTTATAAAAAAAATAAATTATAATTATAAGTAACTTTAGTAAAGTAGCAGGCTACAAAATAAATTTTATTTATATGTATTAGGAATGAACAATTGGACACTGAAAGAAAAAAACAATACCACTAACAATATCATAAAATATGAAATGCTTAATGATAAATCTGACAAAATATGTGCAAACTTGTAACTTAAAACTACGAAAGTGAAACAAAAACACCAAAACAAAACCAGCTCTTCAGGAAATACTTAAGGGACTACTACACCAGAAAGCCGAAGGGAGACAAATCTTGATAGAAATAAGAGAACACAAAGCAATGAGGAAAAGAAGGGGTAAGAAGGGGTAACTGCACACATACTGATAATAACAGTAAATGCTGGGACTAAATTTCCCAACTAAAGGGCTAAAAATTTAGATTCAACTCTCTTACAAATGAGTAGGTTTAAATACAAATCCACCAGTTATTTGACAACTCACAGTTGTCTCCATAAATTTTAATTTATATGTTTATTATAACCATTACTCGTTGTATAAAAGTAGATTATAGAGGAAAAATCCAAAATTTTACAAGTGACTGAGTCTTCTTTGGAATGGAGTTTTTGAAAGGATAAAACCAAGAACTTTATAAAGTCTATAAATAACTGACTGGCTTTGCCATGTCTTCACTCTTAAACATCTTTTTCCAATTTTGCTTTACTTTTGCCCTTGTAGAGGACATCTTTCTTTACGCACAGTATGGTATTATTGTCTTAAAATAATTCACAGGGTCTAATAAAAGTGTTCTCTTTCTGCCTCTTCCTACGGAACTATTGTTATGTACAATTTTGCCTATCTCTAACTGGACCAATGATTGATACCTGCTGACTTTTTTCAGATTATAAACTCTTATCTCCCATAGTCCTCTACATGAAAATTACAAATTCTTCCTTCATTGGCTACGTTAAGATTATCTTTGTTAATTTCTGAGTTCCTTTGTTGCTTTACTCTTTAATGAAAATGTTTTTCTCTAGAACTGTACCTCACAGTAAAATTGTCATAGACAACTCAGTACATACAGAATATCCACTGAAGTGGGTTTCAAGTGTTCACAACATGCAATAATGCCGAATGCTGAAGGTGATGAACATATATTCTTGATTTGTTTATCACATACTGTAAACGCGCTTTTAAGGGCTACTCTATACGTTGCAAAGATGTGTGATGATTATATGTAAATCATAAATTACAATAAATATTAGGTTATCAGGAAAGGCATGGTGTACTTTTCTATGCAAAATGAGTCATAACTTTCCTGACAAGCCAATATTTAAAGAGAGAGAGAAGGAAACTACAAAAGGTTACTGAGAAACTGAACGAGGCCTAAGTAAATGGAGGTACATACAGTGTTCATGCCCCAGAAGAGTCAGTACTTTAAGATGTCTACATTCTCCCAAGTTGATCAATAATACATTTAATGCGATCCCAGTTAAATGCTAGCAAGTGTGTTAGTAGAAAATAACCAGTTGAATCTAAAATTTGTGCGAAAATGGAAAGATTTAGAATTTACAAAACAACTCTGAAAAAAAAAGAATAAAGCTGAAAGACTGACATTACCTTATTTTAAGATATAGCTATAGCAAATTATAAAAAGACACAGCTATAGCAAATTATATTCTACAGAAACCAAGACCATATGGTATTGGCATCAACAAATCAATGCAACAGAAGAAAGAGCTCAGAGAGAGGTCTACAGATGCTGGCAACTGATTTTCAGTAAGGGTCCTAATTCAGTCTGATGGAGAAATGATATTCTTTAACAGTGCTGAAGTGTGGGAGGCTGTACCCCAGCAAGTCTGCTGAGGCTATTTTTCATGAGTCTCTTACTATTGCCATCTTAGGCTCAGAGAGCAAACAATTACAAAGGCCACAATTGGCTCCCCTTCAAAAACCTCACCTTCAACACCACACTCTGATTGGCCACTTCCCATAGCAAATCGGTGAGCTTAGAATCCCTCAGATTTGCATATCCGGGCACCTCATGATTGGTCCACAAATCAACCAATCATAACTCACCTTTTACTATCCTTCATTCAACCAATCATGGCCCACCAACGTGTATATAACCACGATCCCTGGTCCATAATCGCCAGACGACCCTGAAGACCCTGAAGAGTTGTGACACCGTGCCGTCTCCAGACGACCCTTAGTTGTGACGCTGCGTCATCTCCGGATGGCCCTGAACACTGTGGCGTCTCTGTGCTGCCTACAATAAAGAGACAACCCTGAAGAGACACTGTGTCATCACCGTGCTGTGACAGTGAGCTGTTCGTCCTGTCTCTCACTCCTTCCCTCAGGAAACCTGTTCAACTGTCCTGCGAGCCGGGACACTGAAGTTACTGGGTATCCTTATACAAATGAAGTAAAACCCTAGAGTATGTACAAAAATTAACACAAAGTAGACTGTAGATCTAAATGTAAGCCCGAAGTTACAACATTTCTAGAATGCAACATAGAAAAAAAATTGTGACTTTGAGTTAGGCAAAGATTTCATAGACACAACAATGGCAGTAGCCATGAGAGATAGAACTTAAGCTCCTCAAAGCCAAATGCAAAACAATATTCCTAAAAAAATGAGCAGCTAGGTGCAGACTGAGATAAATTTATAAATTATGCACAGATATGATAAAGTACTTGGATCCAGTAGATAAAGAACTTTAAAACCCCATAATAAGAAAACAAACAGCCCAATAAAAAATAGGTGAACAATCTGAACTTTTCAACAAAGATACATGGATTGCAGATAAACACATGGAAAGATACTAAATAATCACTGTTATTCATCAGTAGTCATTTATCATTAGTCATTAATAAGGATCATTTGTATTAACTTAATGCAAGTTAAAACCATAATTCAATGCCACAACACCTTTATGAGAATGATGAAATGAACGTAACAGGAAGGATGTCAAAGAACTGAAACTCAGATACTGTTGGTAAGGCTGGAAGGTAGTATAACTATTTTGAAAAAGTCTGTCAGTTTCTTAACAGTTGAAAATACCCTGTCCTATGATCCCGTTCCTCTCCTAGGTACTTATCTAAGAGAAATAAAACCATACGTTCACACAAAAATGGTTTTGAAAATCTTTTATAGCTGGTTTATATGTAACAGTCAAAAACTGAAAACTCAAGACCAGCAGATAGTGAAATTGGCTACGTCACTGGACTCCCATGTAGCCGACCACGGTTCGAGTCCTGGACCTGGTGGCTTAAACTCATGCCAGGCACATGTGCATGCATGCCCAGGACCTCAAGAGGAGAAGAATGGAGACGGGATTGTGGCAAGGTCATACCCCCTGGGGGGGGGTGATTTCTCACTTTCTGTTTCTCTGTCTCTGTCTTTCTGGTGAGTGCACGCACCCTGTAACAAAAACCACTCAAAAAAAAAAAAAAAAAGCTGAGAACTGGCTCGGGGGGGGCCAAGGGGT
>NW_006159504.1:2626014-2627417 GCF_000334495.1 Tupaia belangeri chinensis | reverse complement strand
GGCTCAGTTCACACGGAGCTCTTCCTGGGTACACTGAACAGGTGTGTCCGAGATCTGCATTGGCCCAGGATGAGGCTGGACTGCAGCATCGGGGCCTTGTTGGGAGCGTTGTATCTTTCTTTCTTTCCCTCTCAGTCTCTCTCTCATGGAATAAATAAATAAAAACTTTTAAAAATATATAAGAAAAGCTGAAAACATGTCAGATACTCCTCAGCAGATGAATGCATAAACAGATTGAAGGATATTCACTCAATGAATTTCAAAAATACAGAGGAATGAACTACTGGGTCATTGGAAGTCAAGACATATTTCTTTCTTTTTTTTTTTTTTTAAGAAAGATATTTTTGCTATAGGATATGTGCGCTCACCAAGAGACAGAGAGAAAGCAAGAAATCACTTCCCAGGGGGATGGCTAAGCCACAATCCCTTCTTCACTCTCTTCTCGGGATTTTGGGCACTCACATACACACACCCAGTGTTGAGTTTCAAGCCACCAGATTTGGGACTTGAACCATGGTTGACTGCGTACATGGGAGTCCAACAATCTAAACATTATGTCATCAGATGGTCCCAATTTTCTATGTAGAAGTCTGGACTTTTCCAACAACCCAATATTAAAGTGCACACCTCCATGTATGAATCTTACAATCATTATTCTGAGACAGACAAACTATTGGATGACCGCACTTATATCAATTTCTAGAAAAAGCACATTAATCTATAGTGACAAAATTCAGATTGGTGTTGGCCTGGTGATGATGGAGGGGGCGGGGCAGGGAGGGTAATGGGACAGAAATCAGCAGGGGTGTAAGAGGACACCGAGGGTGATGCGCGTAGCCGTTGCCTTGACCACAGCGATCATGTCACATACATACATTGCGTGTTGATGTGCACGCATCAGAACTGACATCAGGTACTTCAAATACATGCCGTCCGTTGTATGTCAATTAGATCACATTAAACCTGTTGTATGAAAACTTCTCCACCAAGTGAGCTACTGACTGTAACTTCCTTTCCCAGCACTGTAGACGTCGAATGAATTCAGTAATGCCTGTCGAATGCTTGTGAAGACTTCAACACAATAGAGTCCGACAGATCGGACCCTTTTCTGCATTTTATCGCTGCCTCTTCCAGCTACATCTGAATCTCACAGAAAACAACAATAAAAGCTAACACTTTTTGGAAAACTACTGTTTCTCTCTCTCTCTCAAGACAGCACTCATGCCCCATGGCAAAAACAAACAAACAAACAAACAAACAAACAAAAAAACCCTCTTAAAAAAGAAAGAGAGAGAGAGAGAGAAGAGGGGAAGAAGGGGGTGCGTTTTAACATGGTGGCACTAAAACATAGTAAGTACTCCATGGGAAAAAGCTCCATGGGAAGGTTTCTGGTTCACACCTGG
>NW_006159504.1:2623215-2625396 GCF_000334495.1 Tupaia belangeri chinensis | reverse complement strand
CCCTACTAGATCTGCAAATTGCGAAACCACTTTTGAATACGAAAGCTTGGAACCCGTTCTCACAGGCTGACATGAGTGTTTCTGTGCCAGCTGCATGGGCTCTCTGTCTCCTGAACAGCAGGACCAGTCATCCCTGAAGGGGCACTGAGAGGGGACCTCATCATCATAGGTCCTAGATGGTGCATACTAATTTTTACTTGTTACGCTTTGTCAAGGAAGGAAGGGCCCATTTGAACAGTTTCAAGAAAACTGAAAGCTACTCTTTCTGAACAAAGTGTTTGTTATGCATCCCAAAGCTATGCATCCCAAAGCTAGAGAATAAATGCAGACAGAGTTAGAACTCTGGTTTCTTTCAGACAAAGGAGAAGAGAGAAGAGAAGGAAGGGGGCAGGTGGGGCAGCACAGCAGGGCAGTTATGTCTCTTGACTCCCACATGGTTGACTGCGGTTCGAGTTCCAGACCTGGTGGCTTGAAAATCACATAGGACTCATGTGTGTGCCCAAGATCCCAGGAGGAAGATGAAGGAGAAGGGATTATGACGCGGCCATTCCGTACCCCGGGGTGTGATTTCTAGCTTTCCCTCTCACTGTCTCTGTCTCTTTCATGAGAGCACTTGTGCCCTATGGCAAAAATCTCTTGAAAGAAAGAAAGAAAAAGAAAGAAGAAAGAAAGAAAGAGAAAGAAAAAAAAAAGGAAGGAAGAGAAAGAAAGAGAGAAGGGGGAGAGCAGGAGGGGAAGGGGAAGGAAGGGGAGGAACGCGTTTGAGTCACGTTTATAATGCGCCATAAGTAGAGTAACTCTTAGGACCCTTCCAGTAACAGGCAGAGGGAGAGCACCCCTGCAATGCCGACCGCCTGAGTCGCTCAGATCACACACGCTGCCTCCCATTTGCTGCAAGAGCAGTTTTAGGGCTCTGTTGTTTACTCCTGCTGTTTTCCATTTTAACTAGAAAGCTGGCCTTTAGACATAGAGCAAGATGAGGCCACCTAGTTCTTCTCAGCTAGTAGCAATCCATGCTCTGGTGAATCAAGGTTGTGTAAGAAATGCTTTATGCTAGTGGGAGGTAAGGATCCCGGATGCTGTGTTTTTTGTTTTAGGTGCTCATAGGAAATGGTATTCAAGAAGGAAAACCATCTTTCCTGAAAAGTCTGCTGAATATTTGATTTTTCTTACTACTTACTTAAATTAGTTATTAATAGCATGTTTTATGACTCAGGCTTCCTGTTTAAGTATAATCATTTTGCTTACAAGCACATTAGCTTCCTAGAGTCATTTAAAATAAACATTGGCAAATATAAATATGCAAGAAGCATGAAGAAGAAATAAGTATTTAATAGCTGAGAAAAAATAACTGGAAAAAGTTATTATAAATCTCAAATGTAATTTCTTGAATAAAGTAAAAAAGTAAATATATTTTAAATATACACCCTGGGACTTCTGAGGCATATGCAGGAGGTATGATTAACAAATAGTAAGGCCTAAATATAAGTATATGGAAATTACAAAATCACTGTATCGTTTGAAGATACTTTTGAATATTTTGCCTGTTTCCTTTACTATTGAAAGTGATAGTTATTTGAAAAGGACTGTTTCTTTTGGACCTATAAATGAAAATAGAATACCATCCTTCTGTTTTGTAGTCCCAGAAAGCCACTCACTGTCAACAAAGTTATTGGCGTTGCACATAGTGTCTATGCTCATTCATCCTCCTTGACTAACTCCATTAAAAAGTGACATGCCGTCTTGCTACCAGATGCCTAATGTAATTCCTGGGGCATTCTAGGCACCCACATATTTTTAAAGTAACTAATGCGTGGTTATGAATGAATGTTCTTTCATAAACACATAAAATATGGAAGATATAAATGGATTTTTATATCTTCTGTACAATTATGTAGCTCAAGCTTTATTGCTTTGGAGAGAATAAATTAATTGTTAATTAACTTAAGTGCATTACATTTTAGAGGTTTCAAAATGTGTTTGCCTTGCCAAGGAGGAACTATTACAATTTGTAATACTGTTTTCTGGTTTTAGCAGTAAACAAGGTTGTTTTTCTTTTGCATTCTGAGATAGTTAGAAATGATGACAAAACTCTTGGCTTAGTGATAGGGTCTTTTAATAAGAAAACACAAGTGTATGTGAATATATACGTGTGTACATGCATACATATATATATATATA
>NW_006159504.1:2606995-2621144 GCF_000334495.1 Tupaia belangeri chinensis | reverse complement strand
TATATGCACACATGCTCATACAAAACTTGGAATGGTCTTATTTCTAGAGTGGTAGACAGAGTGAGACAGGTAGACTCATAGTATGTAAAATCACTAAGGGAATAAAATTGCATTTCTCCAAGCTCCTCCATGGACTGATGAAAGTGTCCGGTGTGCAAAATAGAAGCGAGTACTTGCAAATCATAAATCCAATCAGGGATTAATATTTGAAGTGATAAAGAATTTATATAACTCAACAACAAAAACAAGCAACTCAATATACAACTGAGTGAAGGACTTGAACAGACATTGCTTCAAGGGACATAGTCAGATGTCCAATAAGCACATGAAAAAAGGCTCCACAGTACTCTCACTCAGGAAACGCCAAAACCCACAGTGGCATTCCGCGACACAGCCATGAGGACGGCTATTATCAAAAAGATGGGGGAACCAGCAGTTAGCGTAATGGCTATGGCGCTGGACTCCCACGTAGTTGACCGTGGTTCGTGTCCCGGACCCGGTGGCTTAAAACTCACGCCGGGCGCGTGTGCGTGCGTGCCCAAGATCCTGAGAGGAGAATGGAGGAGAAGGGATTGCGGCGTGACCATCCCCCCTGGGGCGTGATTTCTCGCTTTCTGTCTCTATGTCTCTCTCTGTCTGTCTGGCGAGCGCACACACCCTACAGTGAAAATCTCTCAAAAAAAAAAAAAAAAAAAAAGACGGGACATAGCAAGTGGAGGGACTGCAGCCCTGGTGTCCTACTGGTGGGAAAGTAAAATGGTGCAGCTGCTGTGGAGAACACAGCTTGGACAGGGAGCGGGGATTGATTTCTGGCCTTTCCTATCACTGTCTCTGTCTCTTTCTCTCTCTATCTGGCGAGTACTGACACCCTAAGGCAAAAACCTCTAAAAAGTAAAAGAGATTGACCACATCCAGAGTCATAAAATACACCTTAACCAATTTAAAAGTATAGAAATCATATAATGTCTATTCAGACAATAATAGAATTAAACTGGAAATCACTAATGTAAAGATAATTAGAAAATCCCCAAATACATGAAGGTTAAATAACATATATATCTCTGGATCAAAATATAAATCTAAGAAAGTTTAAAAATATTTTGGGAACCAGCAGTTAGCGTAATGGCTATGTCGCTGGACTCCCACGTAGTCGACCGCGGTTTGTGTCCCGGACCCGGTGGCTTAAAACTCATGCCGGGAGCGTGTGCGTGTGTGCCCAAGATCCCGAGAGGAGAATGGAGGAGAAGGGATTGCAGCGTGACCATCCCCTCTGGGGGGTGATTTCTCGCTTTCTGTCTCTATGTCTCTCTCTGTCTGTCTGGCGAGCGCACGTGCCCTATAGTGAAAATCTCTCCAAAAAAAAAAGAAAGTTTAAAAATATTTTGAATTAAATGAAAACACATCTTATCAAAATTTGTAATATGCAGTGAAAGCAGTACCTAGGAGGAAATTTATAACATTAAATATATAAAATATTAGAAAAGAGAAAGATACAAAATCGGTCACCTAAACTTCCACCTTAAGAAGAGCAAACAAAATCCATAAACAGAAGAAAAGGAATAATGAAAATTAGAGCAGAAAAAATGAAATAAAATTGACAGAGAAAATCAATAAAATCAAAAGTTGATTCTTTGCAAAGATCATTAAAATTAATAAGCTTACTGATAGCCAGGCCAAGGAAAAAAAAATCCCCTTTTCATTAAAATGATAAACAGAAAACACTACAAATAACTATACGCCCACAATTTGAAAACCTAAATAGTTCGAAAGACAATCTTTCAAAACAAGAAGAAATAGATAATCTGAATAGGCCTAAACTATTAAGAAATTAAATCAATACATAATCATGTTCTAAAACACACAGTCCCTGGTCCAGATGGGCTCACTGGTGAATTCTACCAAAAGGAAAAAATGATGTCAATTCCTACAATCTCTTTCAGAAGACAGAAACCAAGGGAATACTTCCTAACTCTCTATGAGATCAGCATTACCCTAATACCAAAACCAAAGACATACCAAAAAAGAAAGCTATAGGCCAATATCTCTCATGAGAATAGATATAAAAATTCTCAACCAAATACTAGCTAATCAAATTCAACAAATAATAAAAAGAGTTCTACAGCATAACCAAGTGGGGTTTATCCCAGATATGCAAGGCTGTTTCAATACCTGAAAAGCAATATTATCATCTACAAGATTATCAGCAAGATACAAATGAAAAACTAATAATCACATTGATAGATACAGTAAAGGAACCTGGCAAATTCAATACACATTCATGATTTACAAAAAAAAAAAATTAGAAAAAGTCAGTAAACTAGGAATAGTGGGGAACTTTCTCAACCTGATAAAGAATATCTATCTACCCTGCAGCTAATATATAGCGATTTAATGTATGAATAATAATAAAAAAATAAAAAATGAAAAACTGAAAGCTTTCTCAGTAAGGTCAAGAACAAGGCAGTGATGTCTACTCCTAACCATTTTTTTTTAGCACTGTACTGGAGTTAATGTAATAAGATAAGAAAGGAAACAAAAGGCATATAAATTGAGAATAAATAAAATTGTCATTCTTCACAGATGACATGATGATCTGTCTAGAAAATTCAAAAGAATTAACAAAACAATAAAACACTTGGAACTAATAAACAATTATAGCAGCATTGCAGGGTGGAATTTGAAATTACAAACACAATATGATTTGTAATAGCACCTCCCAAATAAAACACTTACATATAAATGTAACCAAATGAGCATAAGATTTGTGTAAGTAAACTCACAAAACATTGGTGGAAAAAAATATCAAAGAAAAACTTTTAGAATGGAAAGATATTTCATGTTAATTGATAGATCTAATATGGACAAGCAGTCATATTAAAATACAGCTTCAGTGCAATCCCAATCAAAATCACATCAAGTTATTTATTTAATTTTTTTAAAAGAGAGATTTTTTACTATAGGGCACATGCATACTAGCCAGAGACACAGAGAGAGAGACAGAGAGAGAGAGAAAGTAATAAACCAACCCCAGGGGAGTGAGTGGCCATACCACAGTCCCTTCTCCTCCATTCTCCTCTCAGGATTTGGGTATGCATGCATACATATCCAGTGTGAGTTTCAAGGTGCGGCTCCAAGAATCAAACCATCATCATTCATGTGAGAGTCCCACACCTTAACCACCATGGAACCTACTAGCTTGCACATCAAGTTTGTTTGTTTTTAAGAGATTTTTGCTATAGGAAGTGTGTACTCACTGGAGAAACAGAGAGACAGAACATGAAGAATCACACCCCCCCCAGGGGCATGACCATGCCACAATCCCTTTTCCTCCATTCTCCTGTCAGGATTTTGGGCACACGTACGTATGTGCCCAGCATGAGGTTTAGGCTTCTGGGTCTGGGACTCAAATTACGGTTGACTACGTGGGAGTCCAGTGACATAACCATTACATCATCTGCTGGTTTCCAAATCAAGTTTTTTAAAAGTGGATATTGACACAGCTATGTTAAAGTTTTTATGGAGAAGCAAAAGACCCAGAATAGCTGACACAATAGAAGAATAAAATCAGAGAACCGATACTCTCTACTGCAAGGCTTATTGTAAAGCTATAGTAATCAAAACCGTGTGGTACTGAAAAATATAGATAATAAAACAAAGCAGAGAACCCAAAAATAAATCCACACAAATATAGCCAGATAATATTCAACAAAGGAGCAAAGAGAATGCACTGGAGCGAAAACAGTATTTTCAATAAGTGGTGCTGGAACACCTGTACTTCTACATGCAAAAAAAAAAAAAAAATCATCTAGACTCAGGACTCACACTCTCCACAAAATGAACATGAAATGAATCATAAATCTAAATGTAAAGTATAAATCATGAAGCTTCTAGGAGATAACACAGGAAAAAAACCTACATGACCTTGGAAATGGCCATACATTTTTAAAACACCACCAAAGGTATGATCAACAAAATAATTCAGTTATAAACTGGAGTTTATGAAAATGTAAAAAACGTCTATTTTGTAAAATACAATACCCAGAGATAGAGAAAACAAGCCACAGACTGGAAGAAAAATATTTGCAAAGACACACCTGATAAAGAAATACTATCTATAAAATACAAAGAACTCTTAAGATTTGATAAGAAAAGAGCGATACAAGAAAATGTAGGCAAAAGACCCATATTTGATCAGACACTTCACTGAAGAAGATATTCAGAGGACAGGTAAGCATGTGAAAAGATGCTGATCATAGGTCTTCAGGGAAATGAAAATGAAAACAATGATGAGAACTATTCACATATTAAAATGGCCAAAACCTACAACACTAACCAACAAATGCTGGTCAGAGCGTGCAGAAAAAGAAACTCTCATGCATTGCTGGAGGGAATGAAAAATGCACAGCGACTTTGGAAGACAGTTGGGCAGTTCCCTACAATACTAAAAACCCTGTTATCACGAGATCAGGTAGTCACACTCCTTGGTAACTACCCGAAGGAGATGGCTGCTTATGTCAACATAACAGCCTGCACACAGAACTTCATGACAGCTTTATTTATGATTGCCAAAACTTGGAAGCCACCAAGATGCCCTTCAGAAGGTGGACGTATAAATAAACTGTGATATATATCCAGAGAACAGAGCCATATTTAAAAACTATGCGCTACCAAGCTACAAAGAGCCATGGTAGATACAAATGCATTACTAAGTGAAAGAAACCAATCTGAGAGGTTACATCCTGTATGATTCTAACTACATACACTCCAGAGAAGGTTAAACTAAGAAGATGATGAAAGAGTAATGGCTGGCATGTGTCAGCTGGGGGTTAAAGGGCAGTAAAAAAGTGGAATGCAGGATTTTTAAGGCAGTGAAACTATTCTTTTTTTAAAAAAATAATTATTTAGTTAGTTTTTATTTATAATTATTATTATTTCAATTTCATACAGGCATGTGTGTTCACCAGAAAGACAGAGAGAGAGAGAAAGCGATAAAGTGAGAAAGCAAACCACTAGGTCCAGGATTTGAACTGTGATTAGCCATGTGGAAGTCCAGTGCCTTCACTACCACACCACCTGCTGGTCCCAAGGCAGTGAAACTATTCCATAAGATAATATAATGGTAGATACATGTTATCCTTCATCATGTATCTTTCCAAACTTGTAGAAAGTCCAAAAGCAAGAGTGAGCACCAGCGATGCAGCAAAGTGGTTAAAGCCTGTGACTAGATACCCAGATCACACGTGGTGGACCTCTCTTCCAGTCCTGACCCCAGCAGCTTGGAAAACATGCCAGCAACATGTGTGTGCACGCCTAAAATCCTGACTGGGTGGAGAAGTGTAAGGAAAAGGATTTTGGTGTGACCATGCCACTGAGAGGTTCTCTCTCCCTTGCTCGCTCCAGTGATTATACACACCCTCTAGTAAGAGAGTGAGCCCTAATATAAACTATGGACTCTGGGTGATTATGATGTGTCAGTGTGGATTTAACACTTGTAAAAAGTGTACCACTCTGCTGGACTCCCATGTAGTTGACCGTGGTTCGAGTCCTGGACTCGGTGACTTAAAACTCACGCCAGGCACGTGTGCGTGCCTGCCCAAGATCCCGAGAGGAGAATGAAGGACAAGGGATTGCGGTGTGGCCATCCTCCCTGGCAGGTGATTTCTCGCTTTCTGTCTCTGTCTCTGTCTGGCGAGCGCACGTGCCCTATAGCAAAAACCTCTCCAAAATAAAGCGTACCACTGTGATGGGGGATAATGATCTTGGGGAAGCTCACATACAGATACATAAACACACAAACACACACACACTCTGTACTAACTGCAGGGAATTAAATCATCCTCACTTGTTACAGAAACAGTCCCACAGTCAACTCCTGCTTATTGCTTCTTTCCTCTCATTTCCTTGAAGGTTTGTCCTTAAAGGTCCTTGAAATGAGCTGGTGAGCACCGCCTCACTGCTGACCTACACACAGGGCTGCCTGACTTATGAATGTTGAGAAGTGGTTCTTAAACTGGGTGGCAGATTAGGACTCCCAATGCCAAGGTTGACATTACACTGATTAAATTATGATTTCTAAGACTGGGACAAGGTATTAGTATTTTTTTCTCTTTTTTTGGAGAAGTTTTTGCTATAGGGCATGTGCGTTCGCTAGACAGACGGAGACAGAGAGACAGAAAGCAAGAAATCACCTCCCAGGGGGTTGGCCACTCCGCAATCCCTTCTCCCCCATTCTCCTCTCAGGATCTTGGGCATGCACACACATGCACCCGGCGTGAGTTTAAGCCACCGAGTCCGGGACTCGAACCACGGTCGACTATGTGGGAGTCCAGCAACACAGCCATTATGCTAACTGCTGGTTCCCAAGGTATTAGTATTTTTAAAGAACCTGAAGTGATTCCCTATGCAGTTAAACTAGAGAATCGGTGTACTGTTGGATCGCTTCAAATTAGCCATGGGGCTTCTCCAAGTGACACCTCGCTAGAAATTCCGCAACACGTGCTTCAGTATCTTATTCTCACTAATCTTAAAAATAGCAGCAGATTTTTGAATACGACTCCATGTTCTTATAAAAAATTCCTGCACACTAAATTTGTATCCATTTATACTACTAAAGCTATGAGCCATGCCATTTGATAACTTATCCACTTCTCTGAGCAAAACTACTCAGCCTGGCTTTCTGAATCTGCAAAGGTCTTAGTGGAACACCCACAAGATGAGGGAGAAAGTACAGGTACCTGTCCACAGTCTGCTGTGAGCTTCCTGGTGAACCTGCGCAAACCACCTGTTTTTAATTTTCTCATCTGTCTGAAAACAGGGTTGAAGAGAGCAGTGTTTCCCAAGTTCATTTTTTTTTTTTTTGAGAAGTTTTTGCTATAGGGCGTATGCGTTCGCCAGAAAGACAGAGAGAGACAGAAAACGAGAAATCATCCCCCAGGGAGAATGGCCACGCCGCAATCCCTTCTCCTCTATTCTTCTCCCAGGATCTTGGGCACACAGGCACACGCGCCCGGTGTGAGTTTAAGCTACCGGGTCCGGGACGCCAACCGCATTCGAATACATGGGAGTCCAGCGACATAGCCATTACGCTAACTGCTGGTCCCCCAAGTTCGATTTTCTGACCACTAACTACCATCATGATTTTTCCAGGGCTACATCTCATCGGTTGTACTACTTACTTAAAAGCATTCTTTATATTGATCCTGTCTGCTTATGTTTATTTTAAATAAAAGTATAATCACTCCCGCTAACCAGTAAGATAATAATAAGATCTTATAAAGAGATGGTAACTGGAAAATATATATTTTTTAAGAAGCTGTGCCAATAAATACCAGTAAGTTTTTCTTGTCTGACAAAGTATTTGAGATGAAGATCTGATTTTTCTTTGCGAAAAAATAGATACTACAAATGTTGGAAAGGTGTTAAGGACAGCCTAGCACAAGAAATTTTCCCTGTCTTATGAAAAGGAATAGAAGAGAATTATACAGGGAATAATTTTTTTTTCACCATTTGATTCAAGTAACCTTAAAATACTGGTTCACGTTTCATGCTTTGGGAAAACACGCTACTAACTGGTCACTAAGAGTCTGTTCAACTCGAGCGTTCATCATCACTTAAAGGTTCAAGCTCAGCCAATGGAAATAAGAGCATAAAATATTCTCAGAGGACAGGAACAGTCTTCTCCTCCCACCTCCCTGAAGCTGTCACCTACTGTGGAGAGCCACATGCACCAAAATGGCTGAAATGACTTTCACACGATGACCTCTGGACTTCCCTGTTCCAGGAGTAAACAATCCGCCCCTAGGCTCCCCAACCTAGCTAACATCCGCAAGCAGCTTCTCCATCAGGTCCTCCACCGCCATCTGCCTCTAAGCTCCGCCTCCTGGTTAACGCCCCCTGGCAAAACAATCAATTACTGGTCCAAAACATATCCTTCACTTACATATTGAGCAACAAATTGCCACCCTACTGTGTATATAAGAATATTCTCTGGCCCTCAATAAACGAGAGACTGTATACCATTCAGAGCTGTGACACTGTGTCGCTCCCGTACTGTGACACAGTCACAGTTCCAGACCTCCGCTCTCTCACTCAGGTAGCCTGTTCGATTGTCCCGTGGGCCGGGACAACCTATTTGTGATTCAAACCGAGACAACAAATTCAGTAACCTGAAGAGACAATTTGGTAGCTATCCAGAAGGTGTGCTAAGTTTCTTAACTCTTAAAAAACGCAACTCCATGGGACCAGCAGTTAGCGTAATGGTTATGTCGCTGGACTCCCACGTAGTCGACTGCAGTTCAAGTCCTGGACCTGAACCTGGGGGGTGATTTTTCGCTTTCTGTCTCTCTGTCTCTCTCTGTCTGGTGAGCACACATGCCCTATAGCAAAAACATCTCAAAAAAAAAAAAAAAAAAAACCCGCAATGCCATGTGGAAGGTAGTAAATAACATACAGAATTAGAGCATCTACAAATGGTCTGCAGCCAATGCCCATTCGGTTGGTTGAATTCATACATATTTTGAGGCCATCTAAAGTCTCTCTTCCTTATGAGAAGAGTTACTTTCTTTATTTCACTCTTTTTTAATTTCTGAAAGGTAAAACATCAAAATCAGTTATTCAACTGAAAGAATTTACAGTATTCCTCAAAGGTTGTAAATATCATTCTCTGGCTGTTCAAACTGCCAGGTTTTCTCTTACTCATATCACAGCTCTGTAGCCCTGGAGTGGGAAAGTCAAACTCTCTCAAGCTGAGGCGGTCTCAGGTAAACCCTCCAGTTACTGCTGGTCTATGCTGCATTCCGGAAGCTTCATCTATTCAGTATGCCCATAAGAAAAACAGGGTATATTTCTCCATCAGCTACCTTCTTAAGAAAATTTCATTATCTACCTTATCTAAACCACAAAATGTATATCTAATTTAGACCTGACCTTTTTCATCTATGAATAAAGCTTAGGGTCCTGTTCCACTATTAATTGATGATAAACATTGGAACTGTTCTGTTATCTGCTATCAAGTTTCTGCTCTGGCTATTGTTCCAAAAAAGAAATAAAATCTAAAAGTTGACTTTGAAAATTCTGTGGGCAATCTTGCTGTTTTCTAAATGTAATATGCAAGTTGTTTAGCAATTTCAGCAAATAAAAATACTCCTAAAAGAAACACATTTTAGAATAATTTGTTTTAATCTAGAGCCACTTTGTACTATTAGAGCAATCCTTCTTTTAGAATTTAGTGTCAACTTCACCTGTTCTGACTCTCTAAATAAATTTTGTTTTATCAAATGTTAAAACCTTGTTGTAATAAATTTTCTTTTTTTTTTTTTAGAGGTTTTTGCTATAAGGCACGTGTGCTCGCCAGACAGACAGAGAGAGACATAGAGACAGAAAGCGAGAAATCACTCCCCAGGGCGGATGGCCATGCCGCAATCCCTTCTCCTCCATTCTCCTCTCAGGATCTTGGGCGCGCACACACACGCACCCGGCATGAGTTTTAAGCCACTGGGTTCAGGATGCGAACCATGATCGACTACTTGGGAGTCCAGCAACATAGCCATTACACTAACTGCTGGTCCCCTGTAATAAATTTTCAAAGTAATGAATGACAGAAAATTGCAAGCTAGGAAAATTAATAAATAGGAAATGAAAAAGAAATATACTACCTGTAGGGGAAACTTCTTAACTTCTTAAAGAAATATATGAGAAGAACACACACACATACACAGAATATGTATGTATGTGTGTATATCCACACACACTGTTCTTAATATCTCTCCAACATTTTTATCATATCTAACGTGTAATATGCATATACTTTGCATGCATTTGTGTGTATGCGAGATACATATAATAATATGAAATCTATATGCATGTATGTGTGTGCGTGCGTGCGTGTGTGTATTTATATTTAAACCCTTAAGGGTGGGATTACAAGGTACAATTTACAGAATGAGTGATAGCTAAGAAGGCGAAGACCAGTTTACCCCTGGACATTGACCAGTGTTGCTACCTTTTTTTCAACCAACTCATCTGGCCGCTGTGACAATCAAATGATATACTGTGCATGCGCAAATGCTTTGTGAATTCTCAATCATGGTTTCAATGTTGACATGAATTTTTTGTTATCATTATTTCCAAATGATGGAAATGATCTTGTCCACTAAGCATGGGAAGGCATTTTCCGGTCATTGAGAGGTAGGCAACTTCAGCCCTGACGGTATAGATTCAGACCTTAGTTTCTACTTATCTAATAGATCACCCATTAAATGTGGCACAGACTTTGCCTTAGATTTCCCAGGAAACTTAAGAACTTGGACCCGACCTATAGCATCCAAAACAGACCACGCAACAGGATTGCTGAGAGCATTGAGAGCGCTGGAGCTGAGAAACCACCAGGAAGAGCCACAGAAGGAACTCCAGGAACACAGGAACAATTTTCAGATGTTTCACTTTATTTTTACCAAACAGAAAATCAAGGCATTAGACATAGATAAGATGCCTTCTCCCCATAATCTCCTTTAAGAGAAGCTGGGAGGGACCAGCAGTTAGCATAATGGCTATGTTGCTGGACTCCCATGTAGTCGACCATGGTTTGAGTCCTGGACCCGGTGGCTTAAACTCATGCCGGGCGCATGTGCGTGCGGGCCCAAGATCCCAAGAGGAGAATGGAGGAGAAGGGATTGTGGCGTGGCCATCCCCCCTGGGGGGTGATTTCTCACTTTCTGTCTCTCTGTCTCTGTCTGGCGAGCGCACGCGCCCTATAGCAAAAACCTCTCCAAAAAAAAAAAAAAAAAAGAAAGAAAGAAAGAGAGAAGCTGGGAGAGCTGTCCCTGGAGTGTTTACATCATTAGTATTCATGAGTGTGCTAAATGACGTGACCAGGAAATTTAAATTATTAAAGTAAATAAAAAATGTTCTTTCAGTTTTAGTAACTTTGACTCAATTTCTTTTTTATTTACTAATTTATTTTAAAAAATCAATAAGCATCTCTCACATATAATTGATCCAATTTAAAAGAGAATTTTAATGAGCAATGTGTCCTCTTTTGGCACTCATAAATACTTTGCATAATTTCCAATTAAACTTGAATTTATAATGTTATGGATATTTGAAGAATGTAAAATATTTAGCATAATTACTCAAATTGTCCATTGTGAGAAATGCACTTGCCTTTCCAATGCCAAAGAAGGGAGACTTTACTGGTGGTCTTGCAAGGTCAGGTGTCAAATGGGCAGACACAGCTAAAAAGGTTACAATGAACAATTTAGTTCCTAGTGCACAGTCCCTTCATTGGCTGAGTACATGGGGTATACAACTTCCCTGACATCATCTAAGATTTATTATGCATTTATAAGGCACTTATTGTCCCCTTCCCTCTCTCGACTGACAGAAAGGCATTGGCTCAGGACAAGCCCACAAAAAGGCCCACCCACTGTTCCCAGGAGGTGGAAGAACCAGGAAGTAAAAAGGCTGGTGACCAGCCACCATCTTGAAAAGTCATTCATCTTGAGAAGTCATTTCTCAAGGGTGACCTGTTGCTTTTTGGGTTTCGTTTGTTCAGGAACTTTCTGGGAATGTATACTTTCACAGGTTGTCACATCTGCAACCTGGTTAAGCAACTTTTGTTAAGCTATTCTTGAAAATTAATCACTTAGGCTACTTTCTTATAAAGTCTTTCCTTTTTCTTTTTTAAGTTACTGGTTTCACTTTTGTTTTGGCATTCTTTTCTTTTTTTAAAATTATCTTAATATTTGTTGAATTTCCTCATCATAGTCTGAGCTAGCTTCCATCAGCTGAAGGTTACTTTGGCCATAGGTCATTGACCTTGGTTTATTAATTGCAGCTTCTATGAGCCTTTGAGTCAGGCCTTTGGCACAAGGAATAATGCAGCACCCTACTGCTGTTAAAACTCCAGCTACAATTGTAAGGGAAGTTAGGACGGAGGCTGCCATTCCCTTCCACTTTCCTAACCATCTTCCTTTTTATTTTTAAAAAATTATTTTATTTAACTTTATGTATTTATTTATTTTATTTTTGACCAGAGAAGAACAGAGCTAGAAAGAGAGGGAAAGAAGAAAAAGAGAGAGAGGTAAAGTAAGAAAGCAAGTCGCCAGGTTCAGGACTCAAACTATAGTCTTCCATGTAGGAATTCACCACCCTTAACCATCACGTCACCTGCCAGCCCCTCCAAACCATCTTTCTAACCAATCATTAATGCCTACGTTTTCAGCCAGTTCCTTTGCCAATGCTGTAAGCCCTTGCAATGCTTTAGTAGTGATTCTACCTGGGGCAGTATTATCTGGAATAAAGGTACAGTTTTTCCCTCCCTGCATGAACCAGACTCCCCCTTTCTCTGTCAGGCCATTTGGCTACTGGCATCCAATTGACTTGCTACCCTCTGGCGGTAGTCTAGTGAATACTAGTATAGTGAATAAACCTTTGTTCATTATAATAAATATAATTAATCCACTTTACATTTTTGTTAATAGTAGACCATCAGAAGAGTGCTGACTCAAATCCTGCAGGTCTTTGATTTCTGGATGTGACTTCATTGGGAACTCCCCTTAGGATTCCTATTAATCTTTGTATCTGTATATTAAAGTCAAATGATCCTACTAGTGCTCTTCGCTTTTGATGGTAGACACTATTATTTTTAACTGAAAGATGAAATACTGAGGGACAAGTGACTGGCAGTTGGGGAAGTGTACAAGTTCCAAGTGCCTGTGACAGTTGTCTCTGATTTTTTTTTTTTTCTAAGAGGTTTTTGACTTAGGATTTGTGTGCTCTCTGGAGAGAGAGACAGACACAGTAAGGGGGAAAGTGAGAAATCACCCCCGCAAGGCATATGGGAGGGACGTATTTTCCCTCTATTGGGGTCTGAGTTCTGCAGTGGCTGAGATCCCAGATTGTGAGAAACGTGTTCACCTGCCCAATGCCAAAGAATGGACACAGAGACATGAGGTATACAGAGTGAGACTTGAATGAATGTCTTGCAAGATCGGATGTATGATGGGCAGATACACCCAAAAAGGTTGCAGCAATTATTTCCCCAGTGTGCAAGTCCCTCTCACAGTTCCTCACTGACTGAGTATAGGGGTGTACAATCTTCCCAGACATTGCCTAAGTTTCCTTATTCCCTCATAAGGCATTTGTTGCTGCCTTCCCTCTCTTATCTGATGGGAAGGCATAGGCTCAGGACAAGCTAGCAAGAAGGCCTGCCAACTGTCCTGAGGGGGGAGAAAAGGTTGGTTACCAGCCACCATCTGAGAAGTCATTTCTCAAGGGTGATCTGTTGCTTTTTAGGATTCATTTGCTCAGGAACTTTCTGGGAATGTGTACCTTCTGGGATAGTCATATCTGCAAACTGGTTAAGCAACTTTTGTTAAGCTATTCTTGAAAGTAAATCACTTAGCCTATTTTCTTCCATCCCCCAAGTTAGAAATAAAATGAGCAAAATTTTTTGATTCTGATGAAAGTATCTATTCCTCTCTAATTTAGAAAAATCGAGCTATGACTGTCTGTGTCAGATATTAAACAATTCACATCAACTTTTCCCTGAAAACCAACTGAAAAACAGGATAAAATATTTATTACAAAAAGTTCATAAGCATAAAATATATGACAAAAGAAGAAATTACTAGGCCAAACAAGAGGGAAAAAATAGGGAACCAGCAGTTAGCGTAATGGCTATGTCGCTGGACTCCCAGGTAGTCGACTGCGGTTCGCGTCCCGGACCCGGTGGCTTAAAACTCACGCTGGGCGCGTGTGCGTGCATGCCCAAGATCCCGAGAGGAGAATGGAGGAGAAGGGATTGTGGCATGACCATCCCCCCTGGGGGGTGATTTCTCGCTTTCTGTCTCTCTGTCTCTCTCGTCTGTCTGGCGAGCGCACACGCCCTATAGCGAAAACCTCTCCAAAAAAAAAAAAAGTGAAAAAATAAAATGCAAAGAGACAAGAGAGTGCAGAAGCTTTTATCACTGAAGCTCTTTTGCTTGGAAAGCCTGTAAAAGAACAGGACAGATGGCCAGGAGAGGGTATGTGAGACCCTCCTTACAGAAATCCAGGATCTTACACATTACTCCCTAGGACAAGGGTGAACCAGAACACAGGAAACACAGCCAAGACCTAACCAACTATCTCCAGCCTTCAACCTAGTTTA
>NW_006159504.1:2594311-2604211 GCF_000334495.1 Tupaia belangeri chinensis | reverse complement strand
AAAAATATACTTGTTTAAAATTTGAAGTCAGTTCTATAACTTATATTTCAAACGTTTTCCTCAGGAAATAATAAAGCACAAGAGAAACTTCCACAGTGAGAAACAGCAGGAAGAATTAAAAACAGAAAAGGACTGAAAAATCTCGAAGGATTATAATTTTCAGACCCAGACTGCAAAGTAACTATGCTGATTATGTAAAAGAAAACAAAAATGTAAACTTCAAGATGTCTACAGAGAAAAGAAAGAAGAAGAGGGACATAAGAGATGCGGAAAATGAGCCAAGAGATAAACAGATAGAAAAAGCTGAACGAGAGAACTTCAGCTTCTGTTCCAGATGTAGTAACAGAAACTGCATTCATCCTCTCATGGGAAACAGGAACAACCAAACAAAATACACAAAGATTCCATTGGCAGGTTTAAGAGCCGACTCCACACCTGAAGAGACAGTAAGTGAGTGGAAAAATAAGTGTGAACAAACTCTCCAAATTGTAGGAGAAAGGTTAGATATGTATATAAGAGAAGTATATATGTGTAATTATGGCCCCAGAGGAAGAAGAGAAAGAAAAGAAGTGACTGCAAATTTTACAGTCATTTATTTTAAAGTTAAAGCTCTTATTTTGAGATAATTGTAGATGCACATATAGTGATGCCCTAATACAGATCTGACAAACTACAGTACAATATACCACCAGGAAACTGACATTGGTACAACGACAAACAGTTAAGTCATCTAAGTCTTGTCCTTAGATAGCCTTGAAACCACTTCTATGATTTTTCATTTTATGTAGATGACATATAAGCAGAATCATTCAGTTTGTGACTTTTGGAATTGAATTTTGTAATTCAGTATTCCTCTCTGGAGATTCATCCACGTTGTGTGTATCAGTAGTTCATTCCATAGTAGGCTGTTTAACCATCCATCTACCACAGAAAACCAGGGTTCTCTAGCTTTTTACTATTCTGAATAAAGCTTCTATGGACATTCAGGTACAGGTTTTCATTTCTCTGAAATAGATGCTTACGAGTGCAACTGCTGGGCCTTATGGTAGTTCCTTGTTTAGTTTTGTAAGAAACTCCAAACTGTTTTCCAGATTAGCTGTATTATTTTACATTTCCACCAAAAATGCATGAATGATTCCCTTTCTCAGCGTTTTTGCCTTTCCATGTTGCCTCTATTTCTTATTTTGGCCATTCTGACAGAGGTGTAGAGTCCCCTCATACTGATTTAACTTGCATTTCCCTAAAGGTTAGTGATGCTGAACATCATTTGCCATTTATTTGTCTTCCTTATTAAAATATTCCTTGTTGAAATATTTCTTCGTGTCTTTTGACCATTTTTAATTGGATTTTTTTAAGGTTACACAATAATTTATTGAAAGCCTCCCCTCTCTACCCTTGCAATCTCTAGGTCACTTCTGCTTACAGATCTTGTCCGTTAGCCCCAGGAAGATGGCCTGAGGCAGGGGTGCCGTGTATTGTTTCATGAGGCCCAGGAGGTGGCTGTAACTATCTTCCTCATGCTGTGTGAACATGGCCTGCAAGTCCAGCTCCTCTTAGAAAGCCTTCACCTAGCATGAATACACTGCATATTAGTCCAGTTAAAGATATTATTAGACATGTTATCAGCAATTTTCCATTTTTGTGTTCCTTAAATGTTTTGCTTATTTTTTGCCTTGATTCCTTCTCTCTCACCCTCCTTCACTTCCCACCCTCCTCTTACACTGTTTCTATTAACCACAATTGTTCTCCATCTTCCAGTCTTTCCATTTCTGCCACAGAGTGGGGACATTCAGTATATATTAAGTGGTGACACATAATGCCTCTCTTTCATGGTCTGGCTTGCTTTACTCAGTAGTAAATCTTCCATATTTATCCACTTCCTATCAAACGCCAGGGTCTCACTGTTTATTACAGCTGAGCAGTATTCTGTAGTGCATATATGCCACATTTTTTCAATCCATTCATCTGTTTATAGACATTTGGGTTGGTTTCATGTCTTAGCAATTGTGAATAATGCCACAATAAACACAATAAAGTGCAAGTACTTTTCGTACTTTTCTGACTGAGTGTATTTCTCGCTTTCTGTCTTTCTGGCAAGCACACACACCCTATAGAGAAAACCTCTCAAAAAGAACGAGAAAAAGATTTTGTCTCCACCTCAGAAATTTTTGTCTTCATAACCCAATCTGCTATTAATATTTTTGAGGGAAGTCTTGATTTCCTATATTACTGTTTTCATTTCTAGAAGTTTTAATTGGTTCATTTTTTATGGTGTCTATCTCCTCTTTCAAATCCTGGAAAGACTTCTTCATCTCTTTTTTTTTTTTTATTTTTTTTTAGAGGTTTTTGCTATTGGGCACGTGGGCTCACCAGACAGAGAGAGAGAGACAGAGAAATATAAAGCAAGAAATCACCCCCCAGGGGGGATGGCCACACCCCAATTCCTTCTTTTCCATTCTCCTCTCAGGATCTTGGGCACGCACGCACATGTGCCCTGCATGAGTTTAAGCCACCGGGTCCGGGACGCGAACTGCTGTCAACGACATGGGAGTCCAGCAACATAGCCATTACGCTAACTGCTGGTCCCTAGACTTCTTCATCTCTGTCACAATGAATATTCTGAATTCTTTTTCTGACATTCCTGTGAGTTCTTTTGTGCTATATATGGTTGAAGAAGAGTTGCTCTGTTCCATTGAGGGAGCGATATTTCTTTTTTTTTTTTTTCTTATTTCTTATGGCTCTGCATGGGTTTCTAGTCATCTGATAAATTATACACATTTTTCCTACTTTTCTGGTGTTGATTCTGTAGTGTCAAGGGGAAGAAGAGTTCTGCTTCTCAGATGTGTTCTCAGTAGAGGGTTTCATCTTCCAAAGAGAGAGGTATGTATATAGTCAGCTTTAAGTTGGTATCTTGGTACCTGGTCACTCAGGACCAGGTGCACCTGGGCTGAATTGGAGCATTTCACTTGCAGGAGAGAGTAGGAGCCAAGCAGCATGCTGAAGCAGTCAGAAGGCAGTGGGAGGGGCCAGCAGTTAGCGTAATGGCTGTCGCTGGACTCCCACATAGTCGACTGCGGTTAGAGTCTCCGACCTGGTGGCTTAATCTCATGCTGAGCACGTGTGCGTGTGTGCCCAAGATCCTGAGAGGAGAACGGAGGAGAAGGGATTGAGGCTTGGCCATCCCCCCTGGGGGGTGATTTCTTGCTTTCTATCTCTCTGTCTCTCTCTGTCTGTCTGGCAAGCACATGCACCCTATAGCAAAAACCTCTCCAAAAAAAGAAAAAGGGAGGAAAAAAAAAGAAGAAGGCAGTGGGAGGTCTGAGGCGGTTTTCTCTGCCTCAGATGATCTCACTGACTGCTTCTGCTCCCTGCTCTGTGTCACAGACTTGGGGATTAATAAATGTTTTCATCTTAATAATGGCTATAGTCTCAGGAAGATTTAAGAAATTCACTGACGGGTTTGACTAAAGGGAAATAGGTTGAGTGAGTGTCTACAGGTACATAGACATGGATGGAATTAAAGCTGTGATGCAGATATAGAAATGCATGGACACATTTTGGGTATATGTAAGTGTACATATAAGCTCATGTGTCTATACTTATTCATTTATTTGTTTAATCACTTTTCTTAGTTCAGACACAGGGCCAACTTTCAAAAACTATTACCACAAATGAGTTCATTCTAATTAAGTCATCTTCTATTTAAGGTTGTCTATAGGGTCCAAGCACATGAAAGCACTGCAAGGGAAATGTTGAAGGCAGGTAAAACCTTTGGTTTTATGGCCATACACTATGAGATGTGAAAATATTTCTGGGCAAAAGACAGCGAGAGGCCTGAGGTGGTCTGCCTCAGTTTGTCTCATTGACTACTGCTGCCCCCTGCTCTGTGTCCCAGGCTCAGGAAATTAATGGTGGTGAAAGGATTGGGGAGGATCACTCTAGGATGTACCTGGGACAGCCAGAAGGCAGTGGAAGGTCTGAGATGGTCTTCCTCCTTCAGATGGTTTCACCAATGGCTGCTGCTCCCTGCTTCATGTTGCAGACTCAGGGGATTAACGGTGATCCTTGCTGAACGTTCTAAAGGATTATGAAAAATCAGTTTTGGGAGAATTGACATTTTACTATTTTGAGTATTTTCACTGATGAACATAGTATCTCTTCATTTGTGTAGATAATCTTTGATTTCTTTCATCAATGTTTTGTGACTTTCAGTATACAAGTCTTATACATATTTTATGAGATTTACAATTAAGTATTTCATGCATTTTAGTATTATTTTCATTTTGGTCTCCACATTTTTATTATTGTGTGTAGAAATGTGATGGATTTTTGTGTGTGGATCTTGTCCTGTAAACTTGCAAAAGTTGCTTATTAGTCGAGAAAATTTGTTTGTTTTACAGAATCTTTGAAATTTTTTAAATAGACAATCATGTCACTGGCAAATATTTTCCTTTCCAACTCTGCGAATTTAATTTCTTACACTTGATTTATTGTAGTGGATGGGACTTCTAATCATCATACTGAACAAGAGTGATGAAAGCAGACATTCTGGCTGTGTTCCCATATTAAAAGAAACCATTCTCTAACCATTAGTTATGGTGTCATCTGTAGGGTTTATCTAGATGTTCTTTATCAAGTTGATAAGGAGCCTTCTATTCCTAGATCACTGAAAATTTTATCAATAATGAATTTTAGATTATATCAAACACTTTTCTTTGTGTCAATATAATCACATGATTTTTCTTCTTGAGTTTATTGATATGGTAGGTTCATTGACTGACTTTTGAATGTTAAACTGATTTTGTATACAATTCCACTTCATCATTGTATATAATTCTTTATTGACTGCTGCACTGAGTTGCTCATATTTTATTGAGGGTTTCTGCATCAAAATTCATGAGAGATATCATTCTATAGTTTTGTGTTTTGATGTGGTCTTTGCATAGTTTAGGTTTAAGTGTAATAAATATTAGCATTTAAAGCAAGTTGGAGGGGGCAGCAAGTAGTGTGGAGGTTAAGCAGCTGGTTCCCACATAGCTGACTATGGAGTTCAAGTCCCAGCTTCAGCAGCTTAAAAATTTCTGGGTATGTGTGTGTACATGCCCAAAATCCTGAGAGGAGAATGGAGTAGAAGAGATTGCAGCCTGGCTATTCCGCTGGCAGGATAACTTCTCACTTTCCCTTTCTTTCTATCTCCAGCTCTCTCCTGAAAACACACATTCCCTACAGAAGACTAATAAGTAAATAAATAAAATTGGAAAGGTTTTCCTTCCTCCCTATTTTCTGTAAGAGATTTTTAAAAATTCTTTTCAAAAGCTTCATTGGAACCAATGGTAATGAACACTCAAATTTTTATAGCTTCTCAGACTCAGTGACAGCAGTCATGAGTTTGTAGTCATTAATGATCACAAGAAAAAAAACAGAAAAGTGACTAATATCCAACCTAACAGCACAACTCAGGGAGCTGGAAGCACAAGAACAAAGAAAGCCCCCCAAATACCAGGGGACAATAAATGAAATAGAGAGTAAAAGAACTACACAGAAAATAAAATAAACCAAAAGCTGATTCTTTGAGAAGATAAATGAAATTGACACATTGTTAGCTAGACTAATAAAGAGGAACAGAGAAAGGAAATACGTTAATAAAATAGCAATAAAGCAGGTGATATTATAACAGAAATACAAAAAATCAGGAGAGAATACTATGAGTAGCTATATGCCAACAAACAAGAAATGATGAGATGGAAAAATTTATGCACACATGTAATCTACCAAAATTGAACCAGGAAGATGTAGAAAACCTGAATAGACCAATAACAAGCAATGAGATTGAATTAGTATTAATCTGCCAACAAAGAAAAACCCAGGTCCCAACGACTTCGCTTCTGAATTCTTCAAAACTTTTAAAGCAGAGAGGACTCCCTCATGACTGACCGCAGTTCAAGTCCCAGAACTGGCATCTTGCTTTCCCACTTTCCCTCTCTCTCTCTGTCCCTCTCTGGTCAAATTAAAAAATAAGTAAAGAAAGAAAGAAAGAAAATCCAAAAGAAAAAGTAAGACCTCCTGGAAGTGATAAATGAATACAGTAAAGTGGCAGGACACAAAATCAATGTATAAAAATCTTACCATTTTTATTCATTTTTATTGTGTGCTCATCAGAGAGAGACAGAGAGGCAGAAAGCGAGAAATCAGCCCCCAGGGGTGATGGCTATGCCACAGTCCCTTGTCTTCCATTCTCCTGTCAGAATTTTGGGCACACACGGCTTGATTTTCAAGCTCCCAGGTTCAGATTTTGGAAGCTGTTGATTATGTAGGAGTCCAACATCTTAACCCCTGTGCCACCTACTGGCCCCAGTGCCTCACTGATCCTAAGTAACACTACCTCGGTCCGCCTGGTTTAACATCAGGTGACTCATTGCAGTTTTTGATGGGCAACTAATGGGTGGTTAGTTTTGTGCTTTCCCTGTAGATACCTCTAGGCAGGGAATTAGAGAATTCTAATTCTCTAATTAGACCCTGTAGGGTAAGGTTGGGGGCAGGTAAGCCAAAAGATTGCCTTCCCACTTCTTTGGTCCCACTGAAACTATGGGAATAGGGGTAAAGTAGTGGCTTTATTTATCTGTATTTACCTGCAGTAGTGTGAGTATTGCCCAAAAGATTTTCTAAGGCAGGCTGAGACTTTCCTGGCCTTTTGGCCAGGGGGAAACAGGCTCTTTTGGAGATATTTTTCTCTGTGTCTTTTGGGGGCTTCTGCAACACCCTCTGAAAGATGTATGGGAGGCAGTAATAAAACTCAGGAGAAGTACATTTCTCTAGGTCCCAAGGTCCCCTGGCATGCTCTCGTCAGAGACGGAAAGCACTCCCCAGGGAGGATGACCACATCTCGTTCCCTTCTCCTCCATCTTCCTCCTGGACTCCCATGTGGCTGACTGTGGTTCAAGTCCTGGATCCAGCAGCTTCCTCTTGGGATTTGGGACATGCATGTGCATGTGATTTTGGACCTGGCATGTTTTCAGTGCAATTGGCCATGTAGGATCCAGCCACCTTAACCACCATTCCACTGACAGACCTGACTTTTTTTTCATTGTGAAGAGAAGAACCTGGAAGAATGTGGCCACTCCATCTTGCCAAAACTAGAATTTCCTCAAGACTTTTAAAGTCACAGTTTTTACAGAAGCTTGAAAAACAGTACAAAAGCTGGCTTGGCTCATTTCAAAAGTCAGTGGCAATACGGAGTGACAGCTACAGGCCTTCCTCTCCCCTTGTAATGCACTGTCTAAAGATGGGATCCCCAGTGGCCTCTGTAGCTCGGAGCTGCCCTAGTCTGACAAGAACCAGCTCCGTCTGGCCCACTCACAGCCACCCTGAGGCTGCAGGGCAGTTTTGTTTTTCTGTCCGATGCAGGCTCCATCTACTCCAACAGCATTTGGAAAGGGACCTTCTTTCCAGGGATCTAACCTTAGGAGTCTTCTAAAGTCAGGAATGTTGAGTTTTTCCCTTTTATTTCTTTTCTTTTCAAGTTTTTTTTTCCCTCCCACAAGAAATTAGGGGGGAGAGCGATGCAAGAGCTCTCATGCCATGATCCACCCCAGCCTCAGTCAGCCCAGATCGTGGGCAGGCACCCAGTGTGTGCAGGAAGCCCTGGCCTCAACTAAACCTTGTCATGAGGATCCAGAGCGGCAGAACTACTTTACTGCTGCACCACCATCTGGCCCTCACCTGTTCTTTCACTCATACAGAGCACTTCTGGGTAAAATGAGTGACAGCCATTGGTAATTGGTATCTGTGCATAAGGACAATCTAGTCCTTCTAAAAGAATTGCATGAAACTGTCCACACATGGTGGACGGTGTGCTGGACAAATTCTAGATGGGAGGAGAAGACTGCGAACAGACCTTCTATGCGTTGAGATCTATTTTAGGGCCCTTTTGGAGTGTGAAATTCCTGTGTCTTTGATTAGAGAGGATCATTGGAGGTGGACAGAAAAGACGTTCCTTTCTACCATGTTTCTCAGGAAAGAGTTTCAACCAGGCAGTGCAGAACTCTCCAATTTAATTTACAAACATTCCTGGTAGGTGCTCTATTAGATCCTGTGACCACCCCAACAAATGAGCACAAACTTAGTGGCTTAAAACAACAAAAAAGTGAGACCAGCAGGTGGCAAAGCAGTTGAGGTCCTGGACTCCCATGTGGCTGACTGTGGTTCAAGTCCTGGATCCAGCAGCTTAAAACTCATGCCAGGCACATGCAGGAATATGCCCAAAATCTGAAGAGGAGAATGGAAGGGGAGGGATTTCAGCATGGCCATACCCCTAGGAGTGATTTCTCACTTTCTGTCTCTCTGGTAAGCACATGTACCCTGCAGAAACAAAACAAAACAAAACAAAACAAAACAAAAACCTTTAAAACAAATAAACAAAAACCCAGAAATGTGTTCTATTACAGTTCTGAAGTCCAGGATCTCCAAATCAGTGACACTGGACCAAGATCAAGGTGTTGGCAGGATCACCCACCCTCTGGAAGCTCCAGGGGGGAATCCACTCTTCCAGCTTCCGTGGCTGCTGGCATTCCTAGGCTTGCGGCCACATCACTCCAATCTCTGTGTCTGTGGTCACATGCCTTTTTCTCTTTGTCTATGTTAAATCTTTCTCTAATACATGAAGCAGCTGAAAGATGCTTCATGTCATTACATTTCAAAACATGTCATTACATATAGAGTCTGTTGAAATCCAGGTGCACATGTACCTTGGTCCATTATACCTGAGACTGGGCAACTCATAAGGAAACAGACATTTAATCACTCACAGCTTGGAGGTCCAATGCCCAAAGTCCAAGTTCTGGTAAGGCTATGACATGGCCAAGGGCAGGACCTTGAGCAGAGTGACTATCCATATGTTTCTCCCCATTATGGGCTGTATCCACGTGGCTCCTCCCACTTCATTTTTCCCTATACCTGCATGTCAGAACTGAATTATAAAGACCCTGATCTAGTGGTTTTATCACACACACAGGCACCACAGGGGATATCATGAAGGAATTAAGTTTTTACTTACACCTTTATATTACAACCTGATCCTGACACATCAACCTTTGGGGGATGTCTAATCACCACCCACTAAGACCAAATTCTAAAACAGAAATTTTTGGTGAACAAACCAGACTATTACACCAGGATAACCATTCCATTTCAACATCTTTAATCACATGTTTATAATTCTCTTTTGCTATATTAAGTAACATACACAGGAATTAGAATGTAGATATCTTTGGGGGAAAGGGCCATTATTTAGATTATTGTAAGTGCCTTGGAGAAACAAAAATGAAGTAGATATTCGTCTTGTCCTTAATAAGAACTTGCAAGGAACCAGCAATGGGCATAGAAGTTACATAGCTAGACTCCCGCATAGTCAACTGCAGTTCGAGTCCTGGACCCGGAGGCTTGAAACTCATGCCAGGCATGCATGCATATGTGCCCAAAATCCGAAGAGGAGAATGGAGGAGTTGGGATGGTGGAGTCCATCCCCACTGTGGGGCGATTTCTTGCTTTCTGTCTTTCTGGCAAGTACACGTGCCCTATGGCAAAAGCTCTCTAAAAAAGAACTTCCTTACATATTTAAAATGGACACATCTAAATACAATACATGTAAGTATTTATAAAGTACCTGAGTAACTATAATACAAATAACCTCACCGGAGGAGAGCAATGGTGATTAGACAGTGACAGAGGCGTCTGACAGGTGTGGATAATCTGAGCTAATTTAGGTGCTTCCCTTGGCTTCTTTATGGAAGAATCTACCTTATAGACTCCAGGTGAGGGGCAAATAGAATAAGTCATTTAAAGCACCAATCACTACTTACGGCTTCCCCAGCAGGAGCTGCTGCCCTTTTTTATTTTTTTTAC
>NW_006159504.1:2591755-2593460 GCF_000334495.1 Tupaia belangeri chinensis | reverse complement strand
TGGTCAACTACGTGGGAGTCTAGTGACATAGCCATTACGCTAACTGCTGGACCCCAATATGCCAGTCTTTTGAGCTCTTAAAAGAGGGATTAATTTTTAAATTACAGCTCTTCTGGCAAAGAAACTTGTTACCTAAGGCGTCCTTGTCACATCCTAGCCTCAGTCACCCACCAGCCAAGCTCTCAAGCTCTCATTACTGACTGCTGCTTCAGTGCTCTGGTAAGAGGACAATTCTGAAACAGCAACTGTACGCTGTTGTTCAAATAAACGAAAGCAGTAGCTGAAACTTCTTAAAGATCTTTTCAAAAGCCCCTGGTGAATATGGCCCGTGTATCTTTTGTTATATCTGAGAAGAAACTCTGCATACAAAAGGTCAGTGTTTCCCGCTAGTGTGGCTGAGTCTTGTTATAAAATAAAACTATTTCTCTCTGTTTGTAACCTGAGAGAAAGGTCTGCCTGCAGTGAGTCATTATTGGAGTTTAAATTGTGACTCACTGGAACAGTGACAGGGAAGCAGATTATCTAAAGAAAGTGTGAAGTAATTTCATATACGACCTTTAAATTATAAATATGCATATAAAAGAAAGATACCCAAAGAAAGCCATTGTTCCCAAGGCAGACACAGGGGCAGTCTCATCACCCTGCCCGCTGACCTGAACCCCCTCTCTGCCCTGCAGAGGCGAGGTCCAGGAACGTCTCCTGATATTTTCACCAGCCTCCAAATAACTCTCCTGCCTGTGGAGACGGGGCTCACCCAAGACCAGTCCTTTTTTAAGGGCCTCCAGATGCCTAAGTGTCCTCTCTCGGGGCATATCCGTGAGCTCTCGCCCCTCCCGTTAGTGCCTGCCAACTCGCTTAATAACTTAGCATTATTGTAACTAAAGGCAGCTTCCAAAGTAACGGGGTACTCACCTGGCATCGGGTATCATGGACTGTTGTGTGTGGCATCTCCTGTCCCCTCTGCCCTGATCCCCGGAGGCACCATTCTACAAGACAATTCAAGCAACTGCAGGGGCGCCCCCTGCAGGCCCGAGAGCCAGCAGGATATCTCCGTAAACGCCTCTAGAGTCCGGCTTGCCTCTCTTTCTCAGGAAAGGACATTGCCTGTTTTATTAGTAATTATTTATGTTCACAAATTGACTGCTTCTTGGTGAAATTTAGTATAAAGTTTCTATTATTATAAAAATGTTTGAAAAATCTTGGAAGAAAAAGATGCATCACTGTCTTTCCTGGTATGACCCCAGGACGCATTTGGACCTCTCTAGGTGCTTGTTCAAGGAGGTTCTGATTAGACGAACTCTGATCACTTGCTTTGCAGTCTGACCTTCCGTTTCAGAATTCAAGACCAGTGCTCCTCTCTTGATCACACAGCTCTGCGATATTAGTTTTGTTACCAGATGCCGTCAAAGATGGCAAGCTGGCCTCCCTAGGCATCAGGAAAAGGTTAGTGGTAAGACTCTCTTGGGACCTGCGCTCCTGCAGCCTCCCTTGTCCAGCCACGGTCACAGCCCCCACATACTGGCTCTCGGGCTCTCATCCCCTCTGGCCTCTGTGCAGATTGCTGCGCATGCAGAGTTCCCCGCTCTCATTATTTAAAATGAAGACTGGAAGAAGGAGAGAAAGAAAGAAAGAAAGAAAGAAAGAAAGAAAGAAAGAAAGAAAGAAAGAAAGAAAGAAAGAAAGAAAGAAAGAAAGAAAGAAAGAA
>NW_006159504.1:2546806-2591670 GCF_000334495.1 Tupaia belangeri chinensis | reverse complement strand
AGAAAGAAAGAAAGAAAGAAAGAAAGAAAGAAAGAAAGAAAGAAAGAAAGAAAGAAAGAGAGAAAGAGAGAAAGAAAGAAAGGAAGAAAGGAGGAGAGAAAAAGAAAGAAAAATTATTCATGACTGAGTGCATGTACAATACGAGACAAAGAGGCTTTCAACCACTGAAGACCCTCTGCCCAGACTTCACCCTTCTACTCCCCAGTCTAGCCAGGAGTCAGGTTAGAGCACCCTACTTATTCTGTCTCTTCCATCTCTCTATAGATATCTATTTTTGTTTTAATTTCTAAACTTAGCGCTCTGCTGCTCTTTTGTCTTTCTAATTCTTACCTTTTCCCTTGCTCCCATAGGATAAGCCGATCAGCAGCCATCTATATTTGAGTTCTGTGTGGCCCCATTTTTCATTTTTTGACAAAAAACTTTTTTTCTTCCTCTTTTCTTATTGTTTTTGTCTCTATTTTTTCCTCTGCTTTTTTTTTTTTTATTCCTTTTCTTTTTACCTTTCTCATTTTTCTGCTCCACCTCTGCACACTGATTTTCTAGGTAGGTCTAGGTGCTCAGTAGTCAAATATCTGAATACTTTTAGGGTAACATTAATCCTCAATTGTCATTGAATCAGTTTTGCAAAGGGAGAAAAACAGTATACTGTATTGATGTACAGTGAATGACTATAAATTAATTAATTAATTTTTTACAAAATACAAAACGAAGACAGGTGTCTAGCACCCTCAATAGGATTTATCACAGCCTGATTTCTCCCCAAGTCCTCCTGCTCCTCAAAACCTTAGACTTCCACATGCCTGATGTGTTTCAGGGTGATTAGGCCAGGGAGCCACACCCAGGGTTGGCCATGTGGCTTCCAGAACTGCATGTCAGTACACTACCAACTGCTCTACCACGCTGGGCCCCTGCTCTCTTTTCTCTGCACTTGGCCAACTATTACTGGCCCTTCAAGATTAGCTCAGCTATCACTTCCTCTCGGTTTCTCCTCCTTTGTTCCAAGGGACGCGGTCTTCAGTGAATCCTTCCTATGCCTTCCTCTTATGAACTAGAACTAGTCCTTAACTAGTCCCCAACTAGCCCAAGGTCCTGAGAGCAAGAACTGGATCTTGTTCCTCATGCTACCCGGTGTCCAGTAGGTTAGCTCGCAGCAGACATTCACACATGCATGAACAGAAGAGCAGATGAGCCACTGGAAGGCCATGCTGCTCCTGCCCACCTCTGTGGCCAGAAGCTATATTCCTGGGCAAATTCCCAAGCCATTCGTCACTGTGGAAAATTTCCATAAAACATTTCCTTAAAAATCTCTATGCCAAAAGCCTCTCCTAATAACTCAAGGCTGATTTCCCTTACGTAATTCCTGCTCTTGACCTTTTGGGTTGTCTGAGATGGTATAACTCAAGCAAAGAGAGAAGGTGTATTCTATAGCTTCTCATTGCTCGAGCCCCCCAGAAGCATCTGTAACTTCAGGGCAAAGTGCCAATGTAGGAGAAGTGGCTAGCTATGAAATCATAGGCATGCTGACTTTCAGGACAACGAATAACTCCCATAGACCAGCAGTCCCCAACCTTTTTGGCACCAGGGACCGATTTTGTGGAAGACAAATTTTCTATGGTATGGGTGGGGAGCTGGTTTTGGGATGATTCAAACCCGTTACATTTATTGTGTACTTCATTTCTATTATGATTACACTGTGGTATAGCTATAATTATAAAACCCGCCATAATGCAGAATCCGTGGGCATCCTGAGCCTGTCTTTCTACAGCTAGACAGTCCTACCTGGGGGCTTCTACAAGCATCTGATGCCTCTGCTGATGTGACAGGAGGTGGAGCTCAACAGTAATGTGAGCGATAGGGAGCAGCTGCAAATACAGACGAAGCTCTGCTTGCTCACCCACCACTCACCTCTTGCTGTGAGCCTGATTCCTAGTAGGCCAGAGACTGGTACTGGATGGCAGCCTGGGGCTAGGGGACCCGCACTTCAGAGGATAAAGCTACGCCAGCATGTTGGCATCAGTAGCAGAAGAGTTCTCCAGATCGCTACCCACGTAGGTGCTCCTTTATCTTCCTCTGGAATTATTCGTCTGTTGCTCATTCCTGTGGAGTCCCATGGGAGACGCTGAGTGAACATTGCCTTAGGGATTTGGATACAGTAGATGTGAGGGCCAGTAGATGTCAGATACAGTAGAGAGCAGATGGAAGAAGCTTATGCCCTCATGGTGCATACGTCCTGAGAGAGAAATGCAGGTAGCAAGCAAAGTAAGTGAGCAAAGCAGGTGGTGCATTGCAGGGCACTGATGGTGGCCTCACTGGGGTGGTGCAGGCAGTAGGGTGCTGCTGCATGATACTTGAGCCATGTGGGAGGTCTGGGGTTTGGATCCTGGGTGGACTTAAATATTCTGAGTGATCCTGGCTGACTGGGAGGCTGAGAGGAGGATTGTGTGTGGCAAGATCCTGTCAAGCATACCTTTCCTCCCTGCCCCCATACACATATAAAAGAAAAATTTTAAAAAGACCTTTAAAAGAATGAGAAAAGTAAAGTTGGGGTGGTGGTTAGGGAAGGCCTCACTAAGAAGGCCACACTTCAGAAGTCACTCAGGGAGAGAGCCAGGAAGTTGTCTGGGGATGAGCTTTCTGGGGACAGAGAAAAATAGGTATGAAGGTTCTGAGAAAGAAGCAGGTCTGGAATATTCAAGGAGCAACAAGGAGCTCTGAGCGGCTGGAGAGGAAGTACAGGGCTGAGCGGGTGACAGACAGGGGTACGGATGGGAGGACAGGCTGCTGGGCTTTGGCAGGGACTTTGGCTTTGCTTCCAGGTGAACTAGAGAGTGACTAGGCAGTTTGGAGCTACCAAGAGTGGGTCTGCATCTCCACGTTTTCTTCCACAGCAGAGTCAACAGTAGACTGAGGAAGACAAAGCCAGGGAGGAAAGAAGCCTGAAATCTGAAATCACTCAGTTTGAAGCAGTGACTTGAGCCGGGTACTAGCAGTGGAGAGTCTGGACACATTTCTTCCTACTTATTATTAGTTTTAATGTAATTCTTCTGAGTGGAGGCAGACAGGTCTTCACGCTGCCATTGACGGCCAGCCTTAGCTAACCTGAATCACAGACACGTGTGAGCACTTCCAGTGTGTACAGGGAGACCTTGGGACGTGAACCCAGGACCTTCTCATATGGCTTCAGCCTCACTGAGCACTGTGTTACTGCTGTACCACCATGGCCATCTCTGTATGTTCTGAAGGCAGAAGATCAGAATTGGTTGATAAATTAGATGTAAGGTGAGAAGAAAGTGAACAGTCAAAGATGACACCAAGATCTAGGTCTGAGCAACCTGGGTTTCCATTAACCAAGATGCAGAGCATGGCAGAGGGATGGGTCACGTGGGGACATGAGGATCAGAGGACACAGGCAGGCAGGGCTGGAGCGCAAGCCTGAGTGCTTCTGAGATAGTCAGGTGAGCAACTGGGGTACACAGGTCTGGGATAGATAGTGTCCCGGACCGTCAGGACCTTCCTGACTCAAAGCCAATGCCATAGCCATGCTGAGACTCAGCAGGGCAGGCAGCAGGTGCTCACATTTCCATGACAAATTTTCCCCTCCAGTCAGGAGACCCAGACCAGCTCAAAGCCTATAGCCTTTGAAAGACTAAAGAATGGGCCAGCAGGGGGCATGGTGATTAAGGTACTGGATTTCACGTGACTAGTCAGTCATGGCTTAATTCCCAGGCATATATGTGTGCATGCCCAAACTCCTGAGACAAGAATGGAAGAGAAGGGATTGCAGCAGCGTGGTCATCCCGCCAGGGGGTGATTTCACTTTCTCTCTCTCTCTCTCTCTCTCTCTCTCTCTCTCATACACACACATGCTTTATAGTAAAAATCAAACAAAAAATCAGAAAGACTAAAGACTTTGTTAAGATTTTTTTTGAATATGTGTATAATATTGGGTGTCACAGAGAGAACAATAACAGTTTGACTGAACAAGCATGCCTGGGCACTGTCCAGTGGAGATCTGATGTCTGATGGGGACCCGGTGGCAGGAAGTAGTCACTTAGCCTCCGTAACTGAGCAGAGCAGGGCCACTGGGAATTCCAGACGCTTGCCTGTTTGGCAGTGTGCTATGTTCTGAGTTTGTCATTTCAAGAGACTTTGAAATGCCATTTTTTTAAACCTTGCTTTTTTGGGGGTGGTAGTTGTTTTGCTTTATGCTTGAGAAATGGCACCTTTATTCTTAGACGACCTGGATGGAATCAACCCTAACACCATCGACAGGCAATGAACACACCAACGCATTTTCCATTCACATGAGGCCGGGTGGCTGGTTCTTGCCAGAGCAAAGGAAGTTAATGTAATAACAGCACGAAGCACACAGAGGAGGCCTGCTCTGTGAGAGCGTTATCAGCAGCGATGGAAAGCCCATGCCTCAATACATGGAAAGACGTCTGACTTGTTTCCCTTCTTTGGCCAAAACTGAAGCACCTCTGAAACACTGTGGCAACTACAGCAGCTCATTGTTGACAGAGAGTTTGGAGAATTTTGTGGTTGGTTGTCATCATCAATACTCCACTGAGCAACTTAGCATTCCATTCACGTGAGGCCAGGTGGCTGGTTCTGCCAGAGCAAAGGAAGTTAATGTAATCACAGCACGAAGCACACAGAGGAGGCCTGTGCAGTGAGAGTGTTATCAGCAGCGATGGAAAGCCCATGCCTCGGTACGTGACGACTTCCAGGAAAGACGTCTGACTTGTTTCCCATCTTTGGCCAAAAATGAAGCACCTCTGAAACACTGTGCCAACTACAGCAGCTCATGTTGACAGAGAGTTTGGAGAATTTTGTGGTTGGTTGTCATCATCAATACTCCACTGAGCAACTTAGCATCTGCTTCTCCTGGTCCTCCTTTTTCTCCTCCTTTCTTTCTTCTCCTCCCTCTCTTTCTTCTGCTTCTTTCTTTTCCCCATTGGAAATGGCTTTTAAAAGATGTATTAGCTTTTTTCTTCTATGTGAGAGGCTTTAACAGTGACTGTTTCTTTTCTTTTCTCTCTCTCTCCCTCCCTTTCTTCCTTTCTTTTAATTGCCAAAAACTGTGCACATGCATGAGAGAGAAAGGAGCTCCAATGGAGCCTGATCACACTGCAACCCTTTTATCTACAATTCTCTTTTCTATCAGAATCCTGGGCTCTCACGCATGTTTTTCAAGCTGATGGGACTTGGGATCTGTGCAGCCATGTGGGGTCCAGCTTCCTCTGCACATTGCTTCACTCTGTGCTATAGGACAGGCCCAGAATATGTATTAGTTTTCTAGCACTGTCTTAAGGCATTAGCTCAAATTTAGTGGCTTAAAATAATATACATCTATTTATCATCATAATTCTGTGGGTCTCACTGGGCTAAAATTAAGGTGTTTGCAGAGCTCTTTTGAGGAGGTTCTCCGAAAGAACCCATTTCTTTGGTGAGTGTTGTATTGTGTCCCCCCCCCCCAAATGATTGGTTAAGTCCCAACTCCCTATCTCAGAATGGGACCTTACATGGGAATAGAAATTTTGTAGATGATCAAGTTAAAATGGGAAGTCATTAGATAGAGCCCTAATCCAGTATGATTCAATTATTATACAAAGGGGAAATTTTGACACAGATACACACACACATACACACACACAATCACACAGAAGACTGCCATGTTAAGACAGACTTATGCTACAAGTTAAGGAATTATAAGAAGCTGAAAGAGCCCTGGAACAGATCCAACCCTAGCACCTTCCTAGAGAGTGTGGCCCAGCCAACACTTTGATCCGAGACTTTCAGGCTGCAGAGCTGTGAGGGGAAGTTTCTGTTGTTTAACTCACTCATTTTGTGGTGCTTTGTATGGTGCTTTGTAAGCACGGCACACTTACATTCTCCAGTTTAGAGACTACCCACATTCCTTGACCTATGTCCCCCACCCCAGGGCCAGAGCCAGCAGCACTGCATCTGTCTGATCTTCCACAGTCCCTTCTCCCCCAAATACAGCCCTGGAAAGTTCTCCCATTTAAAATATTCATGTAATTAGACTGGCCCATCTGCATCATCTGGCCCTATTAAGACCCTTAACTTAATCTGAAAAGTCCCTTTTGTAATATAAGATAACATTCAAAAGTTCTGGGAGTTAAGACATGCATATCTTTGAATGAACATCCTGCCTGCCACAGGAGAATTCTAATTTGTAAGGCATTATAATGAAATAGAGTATGAATTATTTTTCTCTGGAGGAGTTTTCTGAAGGTAGAAATTGAGCACTGGGGGGATGGCAGGGATGGGAGAGAGCTTTGATGAAAAGAGGCGGTGTTAGGAGACATAGCCTGAAAAAGGGCAGGTCTGGGCAGAAGCCACAGTAGCAGGAGCGATACCCAGGTGTAGGGCAGAGCTGCAAGGTAGGTTAGAAGAGAAAACCCGGGTTTAGGCCCTTGATCTGTCAGACCTGTCACATTCAAAGGTAATACTACACAACTTGGAAGCGATCATTTGTCTTCTCCACACTTCAATTTTTTTCTAATGTTTCTTTATTTCTTTCTCCCATGAGTGAAACACAGAGAGAAGGAGATAAAGAGAGATAAACAGGCATGCCCAGCAAAGGTCTTCACACACATGATCCATTCCCAGCTTCAGCCACTCCAGAGCACTGGACACACATGCGCCTGGCATGTTTAAGAAGGTCACTAGATGTGAATGGAGAACCTTCCTATGTGGGTCAGCCTTGCAGAGGGAATACTGCATCACACCGCTGTCTGGCCCCTGTAATTCAATCTCAGTTTTCTTGTTTGTAATAAAGGAGTATCATCTGCCCTTATAGACTATAATCTATCTTCCAGAGTTAGAGCAAGACACAAATGAGATAATAATTAATGAACATTTACGAAGTATGACTTGTGTGGACAATATTACATATGTCAGCCACTGTAAACTAGAAAGCTTTCTAAGATTGCTCGTATTCTTAGCCCCTGGCCTCCAGGGAAAATTGGAACCCCAAAGGATCTGAGAGATACTCAGAAAAGTATACGAGTCTCCTCTCTTACAATTTTTCTTCAACCAGTTATGGCCTTGGGATCTATTCTAGGAAAAAAGAGAGAGAATTAGAAAGGGATTAAAACTTACTGAACATCCACTATGGGCCATGTGTTGTGGAAATACCTGTCCATAATTTGCATCCACTCGTCACACTGGTGACAACTCCACATTGGTGATAACCCCAGCTGTGGGGTTGTCACCAATCTTAATAATCAAGGAAGCCAAGTGGTCAAGTGTGCAGAGCTGGGCCCCCACCCAGCCTGACTTCTGAATCTACTGCACTTCAGCACCCGATCCAGGATAATCTCCCCAACTCAGGGTTAGAGGCCCAGCGAGAAAGTCCCCCAAAGTCTCCAACCCCCTAAAAGCAGAGTGTGAGCCCATTACAGAGGAAGCCAGGAGTGTGTTCATTGCCATGATCATAATTGGGGCTGGATTAATTTAAAGGTATGGTATAATTCCCATAAAAGTGATAAATTCCCATATTCGCTGTTTCTACAGTGTTCTTACAAGATTAGCTAGACAAATTTTCCACAAGAAGTACTCGATCTCAAGCCAAAGCTACCTTCCAGGATAATGTGGATCGTCCTCTGATGAACACACATTTTTCCCCTCTTTTTTTCATAATTAGAAGGAAATATTTTGAGCTCAGACAAGACCTGTATAAGGCTGTGGAAATGTACCAATTAAAATTCTGTTGGACCAATTCCATTTTCTAGGAGTTGCAAAACAAAGTATTAAATTTAAGTACAAAATGTGGATAGTCCTTTGATAAACACACATTTTTTCCCCTCTTTTTTTCATAATTAGAAGGAAATATTTTGAGCTCAGACAAGACCTGTATAAGGCTGTGGAAATGTACCAATTAAAATTCTGTTGGACCAATTCCATTTTCTAGGAGTTGCAAAACAAAGTATTAAATTTAAGTACAAACAATACATCTTCCTGGTGATATTGCTGTAGCTTTTCTTCCTTTAAAATTAAGGTGATTATTTGCTTATGAAGCCATTTGTTTTGGTGGTTGATCAGCCATAATCTTGATAGCCTTGGAACTTGAACCATTTAATAAACATTGCAAAGGCTTATTCATTTTAACTGAGGTGCGTTTGTTCTCAGTTATGTATTTTTCATGAATTATTCTGGCCTCTAAATAATTTTGACTATCTCCAGTGAACAGAATTTCTTTTTAACTTCTCTGTTTATGCTCTGAATGCTCGAACAATCTCTCTCTCTTCTCTACATTTTAATACCCACTTATCCCAACTCACAGAGACCCCTGCCACACTGGCCTTTGAAATCACTTCCTCATATAGGAGATTTTGTTCACTCTCTTTCTTTGAAGTGCCTCTTCTATTCTAATACCATGGCTACTCATTTCAATTATCTTCTTGTAGAAAAGATAATGTCATCACCACACCCGATCTGTCCCCAAGTTGTCCCTGTTTTCCATTCCTAAGTTTCTCTAGCCCTGCTGTTCCTTCACTCTTCCCACCAGCATCTTCCTCTCACCTGAATAATGGCAAAACTGCCTCCTCTGTCTTCCCTTCGCTCACATTGGTCTTCACAAGTTTATCTCAGACAATTCCCAGAGTTATTGTCTATGACAGAAATCTGGCTAATCTATTCCACTATGTAATCTCTTTGGTCTACATGTCACTCATAGCGTAAATTTTTGAATGTTTAAAACTCCAAGGAATTCTGTGGCAGCACATCTTGGGGTGGGCAAACACGAGGGTTAGGTTGGTGATGGGCTGCTCATCTCCCAGGTTTCCATGACATCCTGTGCCTTTTCCCCTTTAACGTGAAAAGGTACCCTTTTCTGACTTGTGATGTGGATCTACAATATTATTGAAGAAAGGGTTAGATGGGTTAAAACAGTCTGAGAACCAGGCCTATAAGCTAAAGTATAATACACGCCCTCAGCCTCCTGGGCCCTATCCTGTCCTGGCCGCTTTCTGTCTCCTGTACCTGTCACCCACCAGCCGCCAGGAACACTCAGGAATGGGTGATAGTGTCCTGCACACAGTGAATCTCAAAGTCTGTTAGTTTTGTCCTCTGGCTGCCTGACCTTCTCTTATTTCCTCAGTCCTTCTGGTAACATCAACTCAGGTGTTGTTCCCCTCCAGGCGAGTTCACTAGGAGACTGAGCCCCGTAAATACAGTGGTATTTAGTTCTGCGCGTCCCCGTTACAGCATGCTCTACCATTTTTGATTGGAGGCTCGATATTATGTACTAAAACTTGTAGCTATTATGAAATGTGACCTCTTTCTCCTACAAGGGTTAAGTGTTATTTTGGGAGACACACAGAGAATAAGCCCTTCGCTGCCTTTAAGGTTGTTGAGGTTGTTCCATTTCTATGTCATTTCTGTGACTTCATCTGAGAGCCTGGAGGGTTTACCAGAGGTGTTCCATCGTAAGGGACCTTGAACTTCGCCTCTACTTTTCCAGCTTCTGGCAGATGCTCGAGTACTTGTTCAGTACTTGGTTATCCCAATTGCTGATTTCTGCAAGATTTCCAGAAGTTTTAAACAGAATGGGTTAAAAGTTGGCCAGCACCTCTAGACTAGGGTTGCACAGATTTGGGGCTCACCTCTCTGAGGAGCCTCTCATTGCTGGGTGTGGTCCATCAAGGTTCAACCTTTTGACAGCCCTGGATCCAGTCTTTCTCTCCTCGATGCTGCTCGTACTCTTCCACCGCATTGTGAGTTCGTGCTTATGCTTCAGGAAGAAACTGGAGTGAAGCCAGCGCCCTTCACTGTGCTTGCTTTCCTTAGGGGACCGTAGTATTTCTGAGGCCTGTCTGCCTTGGTTTTTCTCAGTGCTTTCCAGTAGCAATCCTATTTTAAGCATTTTGTATAGTTTTTATTGTCATTTTCTAAAGGAAGCCTCTATTCAGTACAAACTTCTACATCATGATCTGAGCAGCAAGTGTATCCTTTCGTGTTGGCTTGCGCCAGCTTCATGTAGTAGTGCACACTGCCATAGCAGCTGTTCTCCATTGTGCACGCTATATCACCCAGCTATAGGCATGACAACTGCTATTGTTGCCTTCAAGTGGATAAACAAAAGCGTGAGGAAAAGAAAAGAGCTGTGTTTCCGAACCAGAAGTCAATGAGTCTAGGGTGTCTGACATTCCCCTTTGCATGAGCAGGTTGGTTCCAGTGCTGTGTTAGGACTGAGCCAGTAGGTAGAAGGGAAGTCACCCCAAATTTCTAGATTAATAGCAGACTAATATACGCTACTATCACACACACACATACACAAACACACACAGCCAAACTAATACACATTTGTAACACAACCATACACACACAATGCCAGATGAATACACACTCCTAACACATGTACATACTCCTAACACATGTACACACACACACACACACACACACACACACACCTTTTTACTTGTCATTTTTTCGAGGTGGTACAATTTCTAACTTATTTACCGCATTTTTTTGTGGCTTGTCCTTTACTTAGTTCATTATTTTTTACAGTGAATGTTTTGTCAACTTTCAATTTCTTTTTTACATTGTGGAAAATAGAATACTATTATATTCTATTTTAGGGAGACTCCAAATGCTGGTTTAAGTTGTATTTCTTTCTTTCTTTTTTAATGATTGAGAACACATGCACATGCACTATGGAGAGAAAGAGAGAGAGAGGACTGGCAGGATCTTATCATCTGTGGCCCTGTTTCCCCAGCCCTCTATTTCTTTAGGATCAAGGACACTTATGCACATAGTGTTTCCAAGCCCACTCAGGGATTTGAACCTGTGGCCTGCTCTATGGCTTCTAGACTTACAAAGCACTTGTGTTACTGCAGCATCACAATGGCTCAGTCAGCTGTATTTTTTTTATTGATTATCACCCCAAATTGTAACATTCTTTTGTGCGTGTGTGTATATGCTTATTTTATTTATTTATTTTATTATTTCATTTAGTTGTCATACATCTCCATAGCATATATGGATATATGGTTTTGTTTTATTTATTTAATTTACATTTTATCACATGACTTTTCAGGATATATTTCTTTTTCCAACACAAATACCATGCATGTCAGTCAAGACAAGGATATTACTTTACACATTATCATCAGCAAATAGCTTCTCATTTTTTTGTCAATTGAGCATACTTTTACCAGTTTTTCCTTCCCCTTTTCCCTCCCTCCCTTCCATACTAAACTTTTTTATTTTCGCATTTCATTGATTCACGAAAGATCTTAAAGTATGGACAAAGCTAGAATCTAGTGACAAGTGCATTGTAATTTTCTTCTGAAACATGTTTTTTCTCTCTCCATTAACCCTTTTATTAAAGACAGGTATAGGGACCAGCAGTTAGCATGCGTAATGGCTATGTCGCTGGACTCCCATGTAATCGACCGCGGTTTGAGTCCCAGACTAGGTGGCTTAAACTCACGCCCAGCGTGTGTGCGTGTGTGCCCAAGATCCCAAGAAGAGAAAGGAGAAGGGATTGTGGCATGGCCATCCCCCATGGGGTGTGATTTCTCACTTTCTGTCTCTCTGTCTCTCTCTTTCTAGCGAGCACATGCGCCCTATACCAAAAACTTCTCAAAAGAAAAAAAAAAAAGAAAAAAGAAAAAAGCATATAATTTGTTACTGAAGTGCATGGGCTTGCTTCAAGATCTCTAGGGACTATGGAATGATTGTCCTAGTGACATTCCCATCATTTCTTTCATAGCCATGTTTGATACACTAGTCTCAGCAGGGACTTAAGGCCCAAGCAGCAGGGATAATTTCCCTGCATGCTGGACCTGCTCCAGAGACCTTTTGTAACATGAGCCCCACTCAAACTTGGCAATCTTCTGTGTCACCTAGCCTATGAGTTGGAGCAGTATTCTCAAGTATGGACTATGCAGCCTCCAGAATCTGAAAAGGTATTCTTCATAGTGGGATGTGCGTTTTGCAATAATTTCCCTTTCATTTGGATGAGATATCCTAGTGTTTCCTGAACCCTGGGACTCCAAAAATTATATTTATGTGGCAATCCCTGAATATTTTTCCACTATGCTCTGCAGCATTATCATGTTAGTTACTTCTTGCTCATTTGGTAGAATTAACATGATGTCACTGATATATTGAATCAATATGATGTTCTGTAGATGTCCAGATGGCAAGATCTCATAGTCCAAATATATATTCTTGATTCATACATTCTTAGCTTGTTCTTTGCATAGTTGCAAATGTATGCCCTTAACCCTTCTTTGTGTGTGCAAGATAGTTCTGGTCCTTTTTTCATGATAGGGATGAAAAAGAAGGGCTTTAAAATCAGCAGTCTCATTTTTCTGAAGCCACATTAATTTGCTCTAGCAACGTTCCCACATCTGGTACAGTACTAAAGTGTTGAGTCTTCAGTAGTGTACTGTAACTCTCCCAAATCCCTCTAATTCTTGTAGTAGACAGACTAGTAAATTTAATGGAGATAAGATGGAGGTGACCACCCTGACATCGTCAACTCTTTAAAAGTGGCACTAATTTCCTCCTTTCTTTCCTAGTCCTAAGGATGATATCATTTTGGATTTTTTTTTTTATTTGTTTACTTACTTATGAGAAAGACTGAATTTTGACAAGGTCTCACTATGCCAGTACCCTCCTTCTCAGCCCCTTACCTAGCTAGGGCCACAGGTGCATGTCACCATGCCTGGCCTGTTTAAGTTGGGCCTGGAGCAGAGCCCAGGCCTCCCATGTGGCCTCAGCCTCTAAGGAGTAGAATCTGAGTCTCATGTACCACCACGGCTGAGCCAATTTGGTCTTCTGTTTTCATTTTCAGTTGTTTAATTTTCCTTGGGTAGAGGGTGTGGACAGCATCGGTTGCTTCCACTTGGCCTTCTTGTACACAATAGCTATTACTTCACAGACCAAGGACCCAATATGGAGTTTGCACCAGCCACTGATTTTGTCTTTTCCAATGATACTCTCAAGGATAATGTAAATGGTCTGACAGGGGAAGCCATGATGGTTCCAGGTACCAATGTTAACTCAAACTCTTCGTCTAATAGTCTTGGATTATTGTGCACCTTTTACCAGTGCACAGATACCCTCCTGAATTAGCTGGATCCTCTTGGAGGATTGGGAAACTCACTACTGTGAATAATTTCCAAGACTTTTATTATAGCACCTTCAGTTCCGGGAACTGGCTTTTTCTTCAGACCCAGTGATCTTGGAAATCTGCCTTGGTTTTTCTCAGTGCTTTCCAGTAGCAATCCTATTTTAAGCATTTTGTATAGTTTTTATTGTCATTTTCTAAAGGAAGCCTCTATTCAGTACAAACTTCTACATCATGATCTGAGCAGCAAGTGTATCCTTTCGTGTTGGCTTGCGCCAGCTTCATGTAGTAGTGCACACTGCCATAGCAGCTGTTCTCCATTGTGCACGCTATATCACCCAGCTATAGACATGACAACTGCTATTGTTGCCTTCAAGTGGATAAACAAAAGCGTGAGGAAAAGAAAAGAGCTGTGTTTCCGAACCAGAAGTCAATGAGTCTAGGGTGTCTGACATTCCCCTTTGCATGAGCAGGTTGGTTCCAGTGCTGTGTTAGGACTGAGCCAGTAGGTAGAAGGGAAGTCACCCCAAATTTCTAGATTAATAGCAGACTAATATACGCTACTATCACACACACACATACACAAACACACACAGCCAAACTAATACACATTTGTAACACAACCATACACACACAATGCCAGATGAATACACACTCCTAACACATGTACATAGAGCAGGTTGGATCCAGTGCTGTGTTAGGACTGAGCCAGTAGGTAGAATGGAAGTCACCCCAAATTTCTAGATTAATAGCAGACTCATATACGCTACTAGTCCTTTACTTAGTTCATTATTTATTACAGTGAATGTTTTGTCAACTTTCAATTTCTTTTTTACATTGTGGAAAATAGAATACTATTATATTCTATTTTAGGGAGACTCCAAATGCTGGTTTAAGTTGCATTTCTTTCTTTCTTTTTTAATGATTGAGAACACATGCACATGCACTATGGAGAGAAAGAGAGAGAGAGGACTGGCAGGATCTTATCATCTGTGGCCCTGTTTCCCCAGCCCTCTATTTCTTTAGGATCAAGGACACTTATGCACATAGTGTTTCCAAGCCCACTCAGGGATTTGAACCTGTGGCCTGCTCTATGGCTTCTAGACTTACAAAGCACTTGTGTTACTGCAGCATCACAATGGCTCAGTCAGCTGTATTTTTTTTATTGATTATCACCCCAAATTGTAACATTCTTTTGTGCGTGTGTGTATATGCTTATTTTATTTATTTATTTTATTATTTCATTTAGTTGTCATACATCTCCATAGCATATATGGATATATGGTTTTGTTTTATTTATTTAATTTACATTTTATCACATGACTTTTCAGGATATATTTCTTTCTCCAACACAAATACCATGCATGTCAGTCAAGACAAGGATATTACTTTACACATTATCATCAGCAAATAGCTTCTCATTTTTTTGTCAATTGAGCATACTTTTACCAGTTTTTCCTTCCCCTTTTCCCTCCCTCCCTTCCATACTAAACTTTTTTATTTTCGCATTTCATTGATTCACGAAAGATCTTAAAGTATGGACAAAGCTAGAATCTAGTGACAAGTGCATTGTAATTTTCTTCTGAAACATGTTTTTTCTCTCTCCATTAACCCTTTTATTAAAGACAGGTATAGGGACCAGCAGTTAGCATGCGTAATGGCTATGTCGCTGGACTCCCATGTAATCGACCGCGGTTTGAGTCCCAGACTAGGTGGCTTAAACTCACGCCCAGCGTGTGTGCGTGTGTGCCCAAGATCCCAAGAAGAGAAAGGAGAAGGGATTGTGGCATGGCCATCCCCCATGGGGTGTGATTTCTCACTTTCTGTCTCTCTGTCTCTCTCTTTCTAGCGAGCACATGCGCCCTATACCAAAAACTTCTCAAAAGAAAAAAAAAGGCTAAAGAGAGGTATAAACTAACTTATTTATTTAAAAAAATTATATTAATCCCAATTTGGTCTGTTATTTGCACAAAGCCCCACAAGAATTCTATTTCTGATGCAAGGCAGCAGATACTATTGTATTTTTAAACTTATGCAATTAACCCTTCTGCCACATAAGAATGCTCACAAATATTTTCCAGTTGCAAAGGGGTCAGGAAGGGAGAAAATTTTATGTTCCAATTAAAAAAAAATTTTATAACAAATTGCTGAGCCCAACAACTCAAAGGAAAACAAAAATTCTTAAATCTGGAAGACAAAGTATAGAAGAAAATCAGTTACGTTTTATAAAAAAAGTTTGTAGAATTCTATTTCACCAGTTCAGTCTCTTAAAATCTCTTGCTGAATTTGCCGTATTACTGTGGTCTGACCTTTCCATTAACATTAAACATTATTGTTGATATTTCAGAACTTGTCCCTACCACTAAGTTGGCCTTTTTCTTGGTCATTTTTTTGTTCTCTTATTTGTCTGTCTTTAGTTTTCCTGGTATAGTACTCCCTTCAGAATTTCTCGAAGAGCTGGTCTGGTGTTGGTAAATTCTTTTTGGTTTTGTTTATTTGAGAATGTTTTTATCTTTTCTTCCCACATTAGGGATAATCTTGCTGGATGCAGTATTTTTGGTTGAAATTGTTTTTCACTTAACACTTTGAATTGAATATATTTTCCCATTCTTCCCTTGCTTGCCTTTCTTCCAATGAGAGGTCCATTGTTAGCCTGATGGGTTATCTTTTGAAAGTAACTTGACATTTTTCTCTTGCCAGTTTTAGTATCTTGTCTCTGTCTGTGGTTTTGGTCTATCTGGCTCCGAGGTATCTTGGAGATTTTCTTGGGTTGATCCTAAGGTGGGGTCCTTTGTATTTCTTGGATCTGAATATTTGAATGCCTCTCTAGATTTGGAAAGTTTCCTTCCAGGATTTCATGGAATAGATTATAAACGCCCTGATTAGTGTCTTCACCTTCTGGGATACTGATTATCTGGATGCTTGGGCATCTAATGGCATCTAGTATTACTCGTAAATTATTCTCATTTTATGGGTTAGTTTCTCAGTCTTTTTGGTGAATTTTTCAAGGTCAGATGTTCTATCTTTTTCATCTCAGATTTGATCTTCTGCATGATCTAATGCTTTTAATGCTTTCAAGGAAGGTTTTGGTTTCCTGTATTACAGCCTTCATCTCTAACAATTCCATTTGATTATTTTTTATGGTGTGTATTTCCTCTTTCAAATCATGGAATAACTTTCTCACCTCCTGGAACTCATTGTTTCTTTTCTCCTGTATTTTCTGGAGTTCGTTGTCTCTCTTCTCTTGCATCTCTGCTACCTTTGTCACTATGAATATCCTAAATTCTTTATCTAGCATTTCCAAGAGTTCCATTATACTGTCTGTGGATGATGAAGGGCTGTTCTTTCCCCTTGGGGAACTGATTTTTTTCTTGATTTCCCATATTTCTTATGTCTCTGTGTGGTGATTTCTGTTCATCTGATGAATTATATGTTACTTCCTACTTTCTTGGAGTTAATTCTGAGTGTTAGAGGCCTGTGGAAGGAGATGGCCTGCAATTTTTCTGCAGCTCCATTTCCCCGATCCTCACCAAGCAACCTGCACTTTCATCAGTGGAAGTGGATATTACAGAAGTCTCACAGTTTCAAGGGAATAGGGGCACCTGGGCTGAGCTGCTGGGTTTAAAGTATTCAGATGTTTCACTACTGTGCACCTAGACCGGTCTAGACAGTGTGTGGAAGGTGAGAAGCAAGGTTAGAAAGTCAGGTAAAAGAAAGGAAACAAATGGAAAAAGACCAAAAACAAACAAACAAACCCAAAAACAAACAAACAAACAAACAAACAAAAACAATAAAAAGGGAAAAAATTTTAAGAAAAAGGAAAAAAAAAAGTGAGAACCACTCACCTCAGATGCACATAGATTCTGAAATTAGCAAGAGAAAGGAGAGGTCAGAGACAAACAACAAACAGTGCCTACAGATTTAAAAAAAAAAACAAATTTTTAAACATTTTTCTTCTTGAGAGTTTTTTGCTGTAGGGCATGTGCGCTCGCCAGAGGGACAGAAAGAGACAGAGACAGAAAGCGAGAAATCACCCCCCATGGGGGATGGCCACGCCGCAATTCCTTCTCCTTCATTCTCCTCTTAGGATCTTGGGTACTCACGCACACACGCCCAGTGTGAGTTTAAGCCATCAGATCCAGGACTTGAACCGCAGTCGACTACATGGGAGTCCAGTGACATAGCCATTACGCCAACTGCTAGTTCCCAATTCTGGTCTTTTTTCACTGTACACTTGCAAAAACAATCACAGCCTGAGCCACGGGCATTGTTGTCCTTTCTTTTGTCTTAAGAGAAAGACGACGAAGAAGGTCCAGAGTTGTGAGGATGACGCAACGGTTATAAAACAATAGTTAACAGAAATAAATTTCTAAATAATGATTATTTAACACAGAATATAAACTATAAAACAAATAGTTTAGTGGGCGAGGGAAATGTGAATCTCAAGAAGGAGAAAATACAGTTTTCTATGCAAATGAGGGAAGCTTCTAGATAGAAAACATCACTTGAGTGATCAGTGTTTATAATTTAAGTCAAAATCTTTCAGAAAAATGTTAAGTAATCCTATATTTTTACTTCTTGGGTTTTGTGGTCTCCAACAAACATATGTTAAGTATGATGTTAAAAAAAAAAAGAAAAGAAAAGAAAACTAACAAAAATATCCTCCATCAGCAGTAGACAACACCAGTGTTTTAAAAAGTGGAGGATTATGACAAATCATCATTTTTATTTGCTTTTGCACTTGTGAGTTTCTAAAATTGTCACTGCCTCCCTCCATGCTTTTCTTTGCTGTGCCAAATGCCCTGGGGGTGCCCTGGAATCTGCTCCCTCCCACAGAGCCTCCTCTCAGGCACGTTTATCCCTAGCCCCTGAGATAATGAGTATCAGACTCCTTCCACCTGAGTCTTAGCACAATTGAACCTACTCCCCACTCTCCGAGGGGTTTCTTGCCCACCTCTTCCCATCACATAGAAGAAAACCCATTTACTCCCAAAGACTCATATTTTTTTCCTAAGTTTTCTTCAATATGTTGCATTGGATATATTTTTTCAAAGAGACTCGGGGGAAGTATGTTTTGTCTAAGAATTGCCTTAATTTCCGAGTGAAATTATAAAATAAAAATACATATGGTAAGAGACAGGAAAACATTTTATTTTCAAAGGAAATAGGGCATGGATCAACAGATAGCACCAAAGGATGCCTTGGAGCACTTAACAGTCTGCACATAAGGCCCCAAATGGTTGTGGCTTTCAGAGGGCTGGCATGTGAGCAGGTTCATTCCAGGGACCCTTGGGGTGGCTAGGTGCTGCAGCTGCATAGTCAGAACTCGCCAGAAGGCCGTGTTTACAAAGCTTAATAACGATAATCACATATTTAGTGTAGGGCTTTTAGACATTAAAATTATTTTATATATATACTTGGTAGTTTAAGAACTGATGCAATTATTTCACCATCTAATATAAAATCAAAACGAGTTTACGGAACTGAGTGAGTGCTGGTCCTGAGTATCACCCGATGCTGGTCAGGCAGTGACGATGCTCACACCTCAGCGGCTCAGCCACATGTGACACTTTGGTGTGGTCATCCCTACCCTTGCAGCTGCACAGGGAGGTCCTGACGTTACCTCAGCCAGCTCCCAAGGAGCCGCGCTCAGCTCTGAGGTTTAGGGACACTGGAGGACACAGAGGTAGTGACTGCACATTTCTGTCCACTTCAGCGTCTGTTCCCAAGTAACAGAGGGAAAAGCTCGGGTGTCGAGACAAATGAGTCTGAATTTGAATCTTTACTTCACAACTTTCACACTTTGCTATCCTGAGAATGTTACAGAAAAGCTCTGAGCTTCAGTTGTTTGTGAAAACAAAGACAGTATTACTTCCTCTGCTTACTTTGGGGAGCCTAAGTAAAATAACGCAGAGCTTTATTTACATCAACCAATCAAAACTCTTCACATAGTGCCTCTTAGACACAATAGTGGTTGACATTCCTCGAAATGTTACCAGGTCCCTTAAACCACGACATTTTATTTCATTCTCATCACCATCTCATGAGGTGTATAATCTGTTTAGGCTTCTATAACAAAATACCATAGACTGGATGGCGTAAACCATGAAGATTTCATTCTCACACTTTCAGAGGCTGAGAAGTCCAGGAAAAGATGTTAGCAGATTTGACATCTGGTGAGGGCCCACTCACTGGTCCTCAGGCGACTGTCCGCTTGCTGTGTCCTCACAGACCAGTTAGAGGGAAAGACAGACCAGTAAGACGGAAAGAGAAAGCATTCTTATAGGAGCAACAAATCCACCCATAGGCCCCACTCTTACACCTTCCCAAGAGACGCCCCCCAACACCATGACATTGGGGGTTAGAATCTCAGTGTGTTGATTTTATGGGAAACATGAACATTCTGTTCATACCATGAGGCGTATCTATTATTAATCTCATTTAACAAATAGGGCCTGCATGTTTTTGGACAAGGGCACGGAGACACAGAGATGAAGTAACCTGCCATTGTCCCCATAGCTTCTGTATGCTAGAGACCAAGGCTGAATCCCAATGGTCAGTGCCTGTGTGTGTCCACTCTTGCATGCCCTCCACCCCCAGCAGGGTCTGCATGCAGCCTGATCTGCTGGTGTGTCCTGGCTCTGTCCTGTGGCAGCACAGCCCTGGAGAGCTACTGAAGTCCTCCTCTGGGAACAGTAGGGGAAAAAAACAAAAACTCGTCTTGCATTATCCTGGTCCCAGCTGCAGTAATTTACATAAAGTGCTAACACGGTGTTTGCTCACTGTACATGCTCAATTCAGGTCATCCAGGAGACCACCATTAATACCAGACAGCAAAGTATGTGGATAGAAAGCCAGATCTCACATGGCTGGTCACGGTTCAAGTCCCAGCCTGGGCAGCTTGAAAGATAAGTAGGGCTATACATATATATGAAACTAGAGATGGAAAATTATCGATGATGACATGCATGATTAAGCCACTATGCAGTATATTCTGGATGGGAAATCAGATAAGCTGTGATAATGCTCAGGGAATGAATGTAAATTAATGAATTAACTAAAAAGTAAAAAGAAATTTAAAAAGATAAAAAAAGAAGATAATCTAAAATAAATGTGATAAAAAGACAGATTATTTAAAAACAAAGAAGAAGAAAAAGAAAGACAGACAAGTAGGGCATGTGTGCAGACGTGCCTAAATCCTGATGAGGTGGGAAAATGGAAGAAAAGGGATTGCAGCCTGACCATGCCCCATTGTGGGGATAGGGTGTTCTCTCTCTCTCTCTCCCTTCCTCCCTCTGGAGCACACATGTGCCCTCTGGCAATTAAAAGAGTAAAAAGAAATTTAATTCAAGATAGTAATGATGATGTTATTATACCACACCACCTCTCATTTAAGACTTGTTGCTGTTATTATACCACACCACCTCTCATTTAAGAGATGCTTTGCTAGCTTACTCTGCATCATTCTGGTGAAAATGGGGGCAAAATGGATTTTTTTTTTTTTGGAGAGGTTTTTGCTATAGGGCGCATGCACTTGCCAGACAGGCAGAGAGAGATATAGAGACAGAAAGTGAGAAATCACCCCCCAGGGGGGAATGGTCACACCACAATCCCTTCTCCTCCATTCTCCTCTCGGGATCTTGGGCACACACGCACACGCGCCCGGCGTGAGTTTTAAGCCACCGGGTCCGGGATGTGAAACGCTGTTGACTACGTGGGAGTCCAGCGACATAGCCATTACGCTAACTGCTGGTTCCCAAAAATGGGGGCAACATGGAAATTTTGACAAGACACCCTCACACGTGGTACAGGAATACCAAGCAAGGAGTTAGTATGGCTTTCAGTAGTGAGGGTGTCTGACGGCAGGGGCAGTGGCATGGTGAACAGTCACAGTACAAGTTAGGATCTGTATCTCGAACTCTACTCAAAGTAATTCTGAAGATACTTTACATTTGTATAGAGAGAAAGTCAGTACACAAATATGCATATTCAGTCAACCTAGAAATATTGGAGAATACCATAGAAAAATTGTGGACTAAAAGGTTACAATCTTCTTTTTTTTTAAAAAAAAAAAAAGGATTATTTATTGGGGCCAGCAAATGACAGCAGTTACGTCACTGGATTCTCACGTGGCGAACTGTGGTTTGAGTACTAGACCTGGTGGCTCGAAACTCACGCTAGGTGCCTGCACATGCTTGTGCAAGATCCCAAGAGGAGAGTGGAGGGGGAGCAATTGCGGTGTGGTCATCCCCTGGGGGAGTGATTTCTCACTTTCCGTCTCACTGTCTGTCTGTCTCTTTCTCTCTAGTGAGCACCCTAAGCAAAAACTTCTACTAAAAAAAAAAAGATTATTTACTTATTTATTCCATGAATGACAGAGACGGACAGAGACACACAGACCCCTGTGGGGTCTTAATGTCACAGTCCACCTCCAGCCTGAGCCAGCCCCAGATCATGGGCACACATATGCCCAGTGTACTCGGAGGTCTCCAAATTCAGACAGGGACCCTTGCCATGTAGGGTTGCATTGCAGAGTGTCTCATTTTACTGCTGCGCCACCATCTAACCCCAGTGACAGCCTTTCTTTCTTAAGTCCCTCTCTCCTCTATGTCCCGCCCTAGCCATAAGCACTATTCATCCTAGAGAATATGATTAAGCTTAATTTTGGGGAAAGTGGAATACTAGTTTTGATAGTCTTAAGAGTCTTTGCAAGATAACTTTAAAAGTGACTACTCAAGGGTAGCCAGCTAATTTTTTCAGACTCTGTGACATTCAGCCTCCCAGTGAGTTAAAGCAAAACAGCAGAAGCAATTACAGACTTCATTTTTCTAGAGGACGTACAAAAATGTTACCTTAGCATTTCTCAAGAAAATAATTCCACAAGCATTTCAGAAGGCCCCTCTAAACTCCAACCTTAATCATCGTTGTTGCCAATGTGATCCTATTTAAAGTCACTCAGGTCAAGGGCCATTCATCGGAGCAAAGTATCGGGATAAATCAGTGATGGTCCAGGGGCACTCCTGCCTCCTGTGTCTTCTACAATCCCACAAAGATGAACTTGATAAACGGGGTGTGGGCCTCAGCCCAGACACCTCGCGACAGAGCGTAGATGGTGGTGTGTTAGAAACAGTAAGATACAGCAGGAAGGAAGGGAATTTTGTTCCACCTGCCTCTTTTCTCCCTGTTTCTCTTCTCTTCTGGTAAGAGAGTCTTTGAATTACATGATACTGAAGAGGCACCTTGCTGGCAAATTATACACTAAGTATTGCGGTGAGAAGTCCACTGCACAAGCACTGGAGGTTGTGCGCATTTGGGATCTGCCACGCCAGAGGATGTACATGACCTACCACCCTCTCGTCATGGACCTGGCACCACAATAGGTGTGACTCAGGACTTCTCTGAGCTCTGCTGGGCTAGAGCTGAGACCCTAGAGAAGAGAACTGAGGAGCAGAAGAGGCTGAAACAAATAAGGGGAGGAAATGAGGAGGGTGGAGAGATGAGGAGCCCCTCGATAGAGGAAAAACATCCTGAGTTAGGGAGGGATCTTCAGGCCCCCTCCATTCCCAGCTGTGGAGTACTCAGTGTCCTCACTCTGCAGTCCACCTTTGCATGGGATAAAATTCAGTCATTCTCAGGGGGAAGGTATGGCTGAACAACTGGGGAGTACTAAAGTAGTCAAACCTACTGTCACCTGGACAAGTGACCAGTCTACACAGATGTGTTATGTTCAACAGGGTACTTGATATTAAAGGAAAAAGAACGAACCGCACAAACAAAGGCAAACAGATTGCGCATGGCTAGCCATCATGAAAATGTGAGCTGCACCCACAGTGGGACATACATTTGAGCTGTTTCCTAATAGAGACAGAACGAGGGCATTTGCTGATGTAATAGGTGCATGGAAGAGGTCACATAGCAGGCCTTACTGCTCTCCTTTATTTTTAAGAATTATTTTTAATTTAATTTTTAATTACTTATTTTTAAGAATTGTAATATTTCTCTTCTTAAGTTTATTCATTGATTTTTATGAGTGAGGCATCCCCGCACCATGATCCATCATCAGCCCAGCCAGCCCAGACCATGAGTTGTAAGCTCAGCGTTCTCAGGGAGGTCACAGCATGACCCCAAGACCTGTCCTGTTTGGGCCCAGTTATATAGCCAGTGAGCCACTGCCTAGCCCCTAACGCTCTCCTTCAAAAGACCTACTGGCAAGGTTGGTTCTTGCCTGGTGTCTGGGAACTTGAAACTGAGAGTGTTTCCCCCATTCCCAGGTGAAAACAAGAGGCTCCAGGTGCCTAAACTGGCCATGTAACCCATGTGGCTTGTGCCTGCTTCCCTCCTGGGAATCTGGAGTTTGCGCGTATCCCAAGCAAAGAGTACCTACCGGCAGGGCCAGGATTAAAAACTCTGGGCTCTGGGTCTCTGACGGGCTTGCCTGGTTGGTGATCTCTCACACATGTCACATCTTGCTCTTTTGTGACTCCACCTGGAGAGGACCCTGGGAACCTGGACTTAGTCTCCTACTGCTTTACCCAACATGCTTCTCACTTTGATGATTTTGCTCTGTGTCCTTCTACTGTAACACATTTGCGCCAAGACACAAGTGCATAACTGAGTCCTGTGGCCCTCCTGAATCATCACACTTGGCATGGTCTTGAGCATCCTTGGGGCACTACGGCGTTCAGCTCAGGAGGAGATCCAACTTTAGACAAGCATCTTTGTGATTTCATAACCTGGCAGACACGGCCTCCCCATCCACTCCCAAGAGAGTGTGTGCGTCTCTAATCAGCCTGCAAAGACGATGCCCACAGTGAGTATTGGGGCAGGTGGTCCAGTGGCTCCAGACTAGCCATCTCTCATGAGGGTGGATGCCCAGCCTTGGCTGGATTGATCAGTTCTTCCCCAAATTTGAATGAGGGTCCTGAGAGGCTGTGACAGGTCTTAGAGGACAGCTGAGGATCCTAAGAACCATTTTCTTTCTGCCATTCTTACCCTGTCTGCCTAATTAGCTTAGTTTGTCTTTGTTATAGGAAGGTCTTCAGTAACTCCAGATTAACTTATGTTCCCTTACTTTATAGTACTGTTCCAGCCCCCATTTGTCCTACTGCCATATTCATTCCATAGCTCTGAATGTGCTCTCCCAGATCTCCCTGCTCATTCTCCTATAAGGCATAGAAGGGCCAGGTTTGGGTTGTCTGTGATTCTACCTTTATGGCCGAGCATTTTCCAAGCTCATATTAAAAACCAAATAAATTATTGGATAATGCCAGTCCCCAGGTCCTATCCTGGCTGAAATCCTTGCAAAGTGTTTTTGTTTTCATTTTTGTGCTACGAATAAAAATTCTAAGATTAATTCTCTTCTGCAGTAAATTTCTGATATCTATGCATTTTGGTATACAAAGAATACTTTTACAAGTAACACTCAGTGTTGCTTCTGTGTAGATTATTACTAATATTTTTTTGGAGGGAAAAAGGTGACCTGGAGTCTAGCTCCACACAACTTACACTATGGATGTGAAATATTTAGCTGCTACTCTAGGTAAAGTCAGCACTGGAATTTACAACTTTGTAAACTATAGAAAACAGTTTTAAATAAGCAAAAAAAAAGAGATTACAACATGTGTATGACTAACATTTAAAGAGAGAGTTAGCATTCGTTTAAATGTATAAATTAAATAATCCGGGATTCTTTCTCTGCCTCTGATGATTAAAATGGAAAGGCAGTAAGTCGTGTCCAATGTGCCAGGTTCCATCCTGAGAGTTACCATGAAAATTTGCATAAGGCTCAGTCTCTGTGGTACAGTCAGTAGTCTACCAGACTGTGGAACTAGAAGCCACATGCCACCTGTGGTTGGTGTCCCCAGTCCAGATGACCTGAAAGCACACGGGTTGTGTACACATGTGCCATGTAAGCTGTCAGGCTGGAGGACTAGAGGACAGGAATGCAACATGACTGAGCCCTCTGGGGAATGCTTCTTTCTTTTCCTCATGTGCATATAAGCAGTCTTTGGAGAAGGAGAAAGAAAAAGAATAAAAGAAGCCTAAGTATTTTTTTCAGGCAGCATGGATATAGTATGAAGTCAGGGCAGCTCTTGAACCAGGTGAGCAGGAAACACAGGGCAATATTGCCTTGAGAGCCTCATCTACTCTCGTTAGGGTGAGCTGTACTTTTGTCCTATCAAAATCCAGAATGTTGGCTTCTAATTTAACCCGGAGTGGACCGACTAGATGGTGGAGAAGTTTTCTTTTTAAGCTTTTAGCCTGTAATTCCATCCTTACCCCTGCTGAATTATTTAGTTCCCTTTCACAGCTTCATTTCTTCATTCCACAACACTTACTTGATTTCTGTTGTGACCTGGGCTTCCTATGGGCACTGATGACCCAATAACCAGGACTGCGCCTTCCTGATTATAATGAGGCATGAGAGCTGATAGAAAAGACAGAAGAGAGGGAGTGCAGCTGAGCAAGATGAGTGCATAAAGAAAATAGCAGAATGTGAAAAAATAGATAACGTCAAAGGCTAGAGTCAGCAAAAGACCAACCTTACCCTGTGTGTAAAAAAATAGCGGAGAGGAGCTGGTGCCCATCTTAGTGTCTCTGTGTTCATCTCTTCTTAACATAATAGGCCTAATAAGGTTTCCTGGTTTTTACAGTAATGGAGAACAGCAAATTATACCTCAACCATAGGCATAATTAAGTTAACTCATGCTGTGATTGTTAATCTTAAGCAGTTGCTTAAATATTAATTGATGGTGAGGGATCAGAATACAGTCATGTTGCCAGACTCCAGGGAGAACCACCAGTAACATAATTGCAATTTACCATCTAATACAATTAAGCTTGATTTTTTATTTCAGAATTGTAGCGAACTAATGCTTTCCTTTGCCACATTTAATGATATGTGTCTAAGAAATCCTGTTTATGATTATTGAGTGATTATTTTATTAAATCTATTGACATAACATTTCCCTAACAATGAACACAATCCATTCTATTTATGTAGGATCTTTTTGCTTAGAGTTTCAAAATGTTAGCTTGCATTAAATTATATAATCAACATGTCAACAATAATATCATACAATGCCTTGTTTCTACTGAAATAAAAACTTTACAAAAATGAGAATATAGTGTCTGTTCTAATTTAGTTTTTCCCCTTTATAGAATCCTTCCAAGCGGGACTCCCCAGACTTGGAATTTTCACTTTATTTTTTTCATTACTATGTAATAAGATCAGGGCGGAAATTAGACAGGGTCACATTCTCTTTCATCCTGTGGCAACACACACTTCATTTTATGCCTAAAGACTTTCCTGTATATGTCTGGACTCAGTAGTAATAGTTAATCTTGATTTTTTTTTTTTAAAGCAATTCAGAGCACTCTGTGGAATGCAAGGTCCATTGAAATGTTAAAGGCCTGAGTAAGGCAGAAGTCTGAGGTGTTTGTTATACCCACAGCTGCAAAATCAAACTTACAAATACTTAGAGATTCCTAATGGGATCCCACCCTTTCTTCATCCCATCCCAGTGCTCTCCAGCTCATTCTGTGAACAAGGCAGAGCCATTAGGTTGTCTGTGCTATTTTAAATGGACTAATGCAAACTCTTGGCAAACCATGTGCACACTCCCCTCTCCTTGCCCTTCCTTTTTATATAAACCAGCCTCCTCAACAGCCATTGTCACGAGCACATTCCCGGGCAACCAGAGGTCTGTGTCATCCAGGAGAATTGTCTTAAGTCCTGGCTTAAATAAATTGACTTTATTTCACTTATTATGACTTAGCCTTTCATCTTGGTTGGCAATCTAGGACAGAAGAGAGGAAAAGAGAGGGCCTTCTAAATTTCTGACTTCTGTTTGTCTACTAAAAGCTTTCACCAGCTTTGTAACTTATACCAACAGCATTTACTACTCAAACTTTCCCTAGTATGACTAATATTGTCCTAAATACATGTGTGAAGTTGGGAATAATTTTTGAAAGTGTTTGATTCCCTCCCCCAAGGGTAAGAGCAGAATTCTAGTCTTCTCGTGGAAACGTTGGCGCTGTCCTTTCTCCCTCCTGTCTTGCCCTCTGCTCAGTTGTCATATCCCACCCCTTGGCACAGCTGTTCTCAGCTGCTCTTCTCCTTTCTTCTCATTTTCAACACCTCTCCTACCTGTCACTCCCCACCCCTACCATTGACTCATTACAATTCACTAATTCTTCCCAGATCCTCTTCCTGCCTTTAATCTCTCCCCTAAGTCACCCTTCCTGATGGAAGTGGAAGGAGGGTGAAAGCAGGAAAACTATCTCTGAGTGCTGCCCTCCACTAGACAGAGTTAGCTGACAATTTAGACAAAGACAGGACTTTGATACATAAGGAAATGGACCCTCTCTTCACTTGTTAATGAGTGTGCCTGATGAAGGGGCCATAGGTGTCCCTTTTCAATCCTTAGTGTCCTCTTCACTGTTGAGTATATATGATTCTAGTAAAAAAACAGACACTTAAATATGAAACACAAGAAGATCCTGCCCAAATGATCATGCTGTTATCCCTAGGGACAATAAAAAGCAAAACTGAAAGATCTTTTGCAAATACGAGGGAAGAACAATGCCATATCATTAGTTCTAATTCAGAGTTAGCCAAATGCAACAATCTCTTTAAAATTCCATCTACATTTTTATATTATGTGATGTTTCCAAAGTAAGAGAGAAATATGCCTACAGTTAGTACTCAAACACCAAGGGACTGGTTATGGTATTAGTGGATTATTCAGGCAATTTCTCAACTTGCTTTTGTTCTAGTTCCTAGTTGTTCATGTCTTACAAAAAGAGAAGAGGTCAGGAAATGAGTGTATAACTGGAAGATTTAATGGGGACATTAAAATGAATATTTGGAATAATTACTCCAAATATTATTGCAAATTGAATATTTTGGAATATTCAATTGCAAAATGAATATTTGGAATAATTACTCATGCTTTATTCATATTTGCCATTATTACTGGTAATTAAGAATTAGTTCAAAGTAGCAAGTCATAGAACAGCATTGTAGTGACTGAGGAAATAGATCTCTTTGACTAGCAATGCGGTGATGAGCAACTCGTTTTCCATTCACTATTTTCCTGTGACTTTGAGAAAAGACTCTCTCTTTTAGGTGGGTTCTTTCTGTGGATGTAAATATGTCTTTAAAAAACTAAGTGATATTAAAATGGAACTTAGGCAATCCAACTCTGCAGATGTGTTTAAGAATGTCAACATGGGAGGTGTAAATTAAACAGCTATGGACAAATAATAAGTTTTATCCCTTTTCAACAATAGAAGAACATTTCAGTTTGATGCAATTTGATGACAACAGTGTGGGTGGGGAACTTCCCCCTTCCACCACCATCTCCTGCCCTAAACTTGGTCCTCCTTGCCACTGAAGTTGGGGATATCCACACTGGTGGTTTCAGTAGGCTGAGCCAGGTCTGGAGGCAGAGCAGACGGCATTTTTGCCGACAGTCAATGGGTAGGTGCAGGCATCCGTAGCAATGTCCTCTCCACTTGGCTAGGAAGTGAGTTCCTGACAACTCCTCAGTCCAGATGACACGTACCTCTCTGTAGTAGATAATGTTTGTAGACTTCCTTGTAGAAGCCCTGCCTCCCGTTGTGACTAAATTTGAAGAGAAGGCCCTTAAGGAGGTAATTAAAGTTAAATAAGGGTAGGGGCCCCTGTTTGAGTTTCTATGAAGAAATACCACAGACTAGGCAACTTACACAGACATTTATTTCTGGTGCTGGGAAGGACAAAATCAAGGTGCCCACTGATTCAGTTTCTAATGAATGGTGCTCTCTTAGATTGTGCGTGGGCATCTTTGGTTATTGGATAGAGATGCTGGGCTGCATTGTGTGAAACACTCAGTTCTTTGAGTCCAGGCCTCTAAGGTTCAAGACACACCCTGAGATGCAGAACAAAGCTGCAAACATGAGTGAGATAGGAGAAGAGAAGTTTTTAACGGAAAAGTGAACATTTTTAATCAAAAAAAGACACCAGAAAGGTGTGTGGGTGGGCAGCTGTCAGTGGAAGACAATTGCAATGGAAACGGGGTGGGGCGTTGCCTTTATTGTGGGATCTTGTCATGAATATTTAGGAGAGAGAAGTCTGTCTTGTAATGGGCTCCTTTGTTTGAATTTGCAAGCTTTTAGCTGTGGTTGTGCCAGGTAAGGCATTTGCCCAGTTAAGAATGCCCAGTGTGAACATGACATAGGGACGATTCTGTCCATAGCAGTTTATTGCCCGAGTGGGAAGCAGGATGTTGAGTGAGCAGCCCAGTCAATTCTTGTGTGCATATGTGGAACGATGTGAGGGGGGCTAGTAACCCTCTCTAGGTGTTTTGGTTCTGTTTTTTTGAAGAAAGCTTAGGTAGTTAAATAGAAATAAATAAATAAGGTAAGTTTCCCTTCCCAGTGCCAGGAGCCGGAGGGAGGAAGGAGTCCGTGGAGAGTCTGGTTGTATCTCCTGATAAGCTGTGAGCTGAGGCACATGTCCTTCTGCCAATATCTAGGACTGCCTGCCCCTGTCTGACCATCTCCCTATGCCACTGCTTACTGTGCCCTCGTGTCAGAGAGGGAGAGAGCTCTATCGTCTGTTTCTGTTCTTATAAGGGTGCTAATCCTATCAGATCAGAGACCCACCCCCATGACCTGACTTCATTTTGATCCCTGTATTTTATAAAAATGTATTTATTTCTCCTATAGCAGAGAGTGAGCTAGTGAGAAAGGCTCCTACAACAGGGTCTTGCTGTGCCCCATCCTAATTTCAGCTACCCCTGGGTTCAGTATCTGCAAGGAGATTTACGGATGCAAATATGAAACCCTCCAAAGTGGATGATTTTAGCAAAGCATCACATTTAATGGCTATATCATCACCCAGCCTCCTAATTCTTATTTTGGAGGTCTTATCTCAAAATTCAGTCACATTGGAGGTTAGGGCTTCAACATATGTATTTGGGGAAGTTGCAATTCAGTCCAGAACAGGCCCTGACCCAAAGGGACTGGCATCTTAATAAGAAGAGATACAGGACACTTGCCCTTTCTTCTCTCTATTCATACGTGCTGAGGGAAGCCCATGGCAGGACATGGGGGAGAAGCACCAGAAAGCTTTGTTTTTAATTCTAGCCTCCAGTATGATGAGAACATAAATGTCTATAGTTTAAATCTTCACCTATGGTATTTTGCCCTGGTGATCCAAACAGATAGGGATGGTAATTTTTGAATAAGCTGTAGCATTGAGTACCAGCCATGGGTTATTCCCAGAGCTGGCTGTCTCTAATGCCGATGTCTCCTCCTCCTGAGTCCCTTCATGGTCCACAAGTCCCTTGGCCTCTCTCTTCTCATCTCTTTCCTCTCCTAGTGCTACTAATTTATAATCTATGCTATATCTAGTTGGGAGGGAACATTCTCTTTTCATTAACATACTCTCCTTTTCAAAAAAAAAAAACTGTCTTTAATTTAAAGTATCTATTACATACGTGGTCTCTGATATTGATATCTTTTGCACTTCCAAGAGTTCAATCCTGTTCTTCCTCAACCCAGAGTGTGCCTATGGCCAAGAGAACAGTGCCTCAGTCAAGAATGAATGAATAGAACAATCCCTTCGTATATTTCAAGGTACTATTGGGTTGTCATAAAAGTCATGAGATATTTTTCTATGCAAAAATGCATCATGACTTTTTCAACAATATCTTTCAATAAACTTTCAAGAAACTCTCTCTTTTCTCCAAATACAAAATGAATATTTATGTGTGCGTGCGTATACTTTAAAAGAAGTTTAATTACTCTGAAATGGAAAACTAAGGCAAGAAAACTTGGAGAATATGGCATACAAAATATGTTATTTAACTTATTCTTTGAAGAACGAATAGAGTTTGAAGATGGAACATGATATAATAAGGCAACCTAGGAGAGAAACATAAATAGAAAAAAAAATGAATAGAGTCAAAACTATTCTGAAATATCTTAAGAAAGCTAGGCAATATAAGTGCTCATTATAAATATGCCTTTGCTTGCACTTAAAGAACTTTTATCTGTAAATCCACTGGAAAATAGCCTGTTTAGTTAATGTCTATGTAACTTATTGCCTGTACTTAGAAGTTTAAAGAAAGCTCTTTATTTATTTAAAACATTCTTACTCAGGCATCTCATTAATGCGTATTTCTTTTCCTCACATACTCAGGAAATGCCAAGATTTGGGGACTGGACTGTGAGGTAACAGTAAAATGTGATGCTCTGTGAGGCCGACCTAGAAGGGTTCCTGGTTCAAGCCTGGAGACGTCCTTGAGTGTGAGACAGATGATACTTGATCACGTCGGGCTACTAAAGCGGGGCAGAGAGCTGCATTCAGACCCTGTGGCTGCTGTCTCTCTGCCTCTGTCTACCTCTTTCTTACTCATGAAAGAAATAAAATAAGAAATAAAACTTTTTTAAAAATTAAAAATAAAAGCTTTTCTAAAAATGAAGGGAAGATTCAACTTCACTAGAAGGGCAACGTTTCCCCCTGTGCTTAATATAGTCTCACATCTGCTTTACATTTGTATAGAGAGAAAGTCAGTACACAAATATGCATATTCAGTCAACCTAGAAATATTGGAGAATACCATAAGCAAATGACAGCAGTTACGTCACTGGATTCTCACGTGGCGAACTGTGGTTTGAGTACTAGACCTGGTGGCTCGAAACTCACGCTAGGTGCCTGCACATGCTTGTGCAAGATCCCAAGAGGAGAGTGGAGGGGGAGCAATTGCGGTGTGGTCATCCCCTGGGGGAGTGATTTCTCACTTTCCCTCTCACTGTCTGTCTGTCTCTTTCTCTCTAGTGAGCACCCTAAGCAAAAACTTCTACTAAAAAAAAAAAGATTATTTACTTATTTATTCCATGAATGACAGAGACGGACAGAGACACACAGACCCCTGTGGGGTCTTAATGTCACAGTCCACCTCCAGCCTGAGCCAGCCCCAGATCATGGGCACACATATGCCCAGTGTACTCGGAGGTCTCCAAATTCAGACAGGGACCCTTGCCATGTAGGGTTGCATTGCAGAGTGTCTCATTTTACTGCTGCGCCACCATCTAACCCCAGTGACAGCCTTTCTTTCTTAAGTCCCTCTCTCCTCTATGTCCCGCCCTAGCCATAAGCACTATTCATCCTAGAGAATATGATTAAGCTTAATTTTGGGGAAAGTGGAATACTAGTTTTGATAGTCTTAAGAGTCTTTGCAAGATAACTTTAAAAGTGACTACTCAAGGGTAGCCAGCTAATTTTTTCAGACTCTGTGACATTCAGCCTCCCAGTGAGTTAAAGCAAAACAGCAGAAGCAATTACAGACTTCATTTTTCTAGAGGACGTACAAAAATGTTACCTTAGCATTTCTCAAGAAAATAATTCCACAAGCATTTCAGAAGGCCCCTCTAAACTCCAACCTTAATCATCGTTGTTGCCAATGTGATCCTATTTAAAGTCACTCAGGTCAAGGGCCATTCATCGGAGCAAAGTATCGGGATAAATCAGTGATGGTCCAGGGGCACTCCTGCCTCCTGTGTCTTCTACAATCCCACAAAGATGAACTTGATAAACGGGGTGTGGGCCTCAGCCCAGACACCTCGCGACAGAGCGTAGATGGTGGTGTGTTAGAAACAGTAAGATACAGCAGGAAGGAAGGGAATTTTGTTCCACCTGCCTCTTTTCTCCCTGTTTCTCTTCTCTTCTGGTAAGAGAGTCTTTGAATTACATGATACTGAAGAGGCACCTTGCTGGCAAATTATACACTAAGTATTGCGGTGAGAAGTCCACTGCACAAGCACTGGAGGTTGTGCGCATTTGGGATCTGCCACGCCAGAGGATGTACATGACCTACCACCCTCTCGTCATGGACCTGGCACCACAATAGGTGTGACTCAGGACTTCTCTGAGCTCTGCTGGGCTAGAGCTGAGACCCTAGAGAAGAGAACTGAGGAGCAGAAGAGGCTGAAACAAATAAGGGGAGGAAATGAGGAGGGTGGAGAGATGAGGAGCCCCTCGATAGAGGAAAAACATCCTGAGTTAGGGAGGGATCTTCAGGCCCCCTCCATTCCCAGCTGTGGAGTACTCAGTGTCCTCACTCTGCAGTCCACCTTTGCATGGGATAAAATTCAGTCATTCTCAGGGGGAAGGTATGGCTGAACAACTGGGGAGTACTAAAGTAGTCAAACCTACTGTCACCTGGACAAGTGACCAGTCTACACAGATGTGTTATGTTCAACAGGGTACTTGATATTAAAGGAAAAAGAACGAACCGCACAAACAAAGGCAAACAGATTGCGCATGGCTAGCCATCATGAAAATGTGAGCTGCACCCACAGTGGGACATACATTTGAGCTGTTTCCTAATAGAGACAGAACGAGGGCATTTGCTGATGTAATAGGTGCATGGAAGAGGTCACATAGCAGGCCTTACTGCTCTCCTTTATTTTTAAGAATTATTTTTAATTTAATTTTTAATTACTTATTTTTAAGAATTGTAATATTTCTCTTCTTAAGTTTATTCATTGATTTTTATGAGTGAGGCATCCCCGCACCATGATCCATCATCAGCCCAGCCAGCCCAGACCATGAGTTGTAGCTCAGCGTTCTCAGGGAGGTCACAGCATGACCCCAAGACCTGTCCTGTTTGGGCCCAGTTATATAGCCAGTGAGCCACTGCCTAGCCCCTAACGCTCTCCTTCAAAAGACCTACTGGCAAGGTTGGTTCTTGCCTGGTGTCTGGGAACTTGAAACTGAGAGTGTTTCCCCCATTCCCAGGTGAAAACAAGAGGCTCCAGGTGCCTAAACTGGCCATGTAACCCATGTGGCTTGTGCCTGCTTCCCTCCTGGGAATCTGGAGTTTGCGCGTATCCCAAGCAAAGAGTACCTACCGGCAGGGCCAGGATTAAAAACTCTGGGCTCTGGGTCTCTGACGGGCTTGCCTGGTTGGTGATCTCTCACACATGTCACATCTTGCTCTTTTGTGACTCCACCTGGAGAGGACCCTGGGAACCTGGACTTAGTCTCCTACTGCTTTACCCAACATGCTTCTCACTTTGATGATTTTGCTCTGTGTCCTTCTACTGTAACACATTTGCGCCAAGACACAAGTGCATAACTGAGTCCTGTGGCCCTCCTGAATCATCACACTTGGCATGGTCTTGAGCATCCTTGGGGCACTACGGCGTTCAGCTCAGGAGGAGATCCAACTTTAGACAAGCATCTTTGTGATTTCATAACCTGGCAGACACGGCCTCCCCATCCACTCCCAAGAGAGTGTGTGCGTCTCTAATCAGCCTGCAAAGACGATGCCCACAGTGAGTATTGGGGCAGGTGGTCCAGTGGCTCCAGACTAGCCATCTCTCATGAGGGTGGATGCCCAGCCTTGGCTGGATTGATCAGTTCTTCCCCAAATTTGAATGAGGGTCCTGAGAGGCTGTGACAGGTCTTAGAGGACAGCTGAGGATCCTAAGAACCATTTTCTTTCTGCCATTCTTACCCTGTCTGCCTAATTAGCTTAGTTTGTCTTTGTTATAGGAAGGTCTTCAGTAACTCCAGATTAACTTATGTTCCCTTACTTTATAGTACTGTTCCAGCCCCCATTTGTCCTACTGCCATATTCATTCCATAGCTCTGAATGTGCTCTCCCAGATCTCCCTGCTCATTCTCCTATAAGGCATAGAAGGGCCAGGTTTGGGTTGTCTGTGATTCTACCTTTATGGCCGAGCATTTTCCAAGCTCATATTAAAAACCAAATAAATTATTGGATAATGCCAGTCCCCAGGTCCTATCCTGGCTGAAATCCTTGCAAAGTGTTTTTGTTTTCATTTTTGTGCTACGAATAAAAATTCTAAGATTAATTCTCTTCTGCAGTAAATTTCTGATATCTATGCATTTTGGTATACAAAGAATACTTTTACAAGTAACACTCAGTGTTGCTTCTGTGTAGATTATTACTAATATTTTTTTGGAGGGAAAAAGGTGACCTGGAGTCTAGCTCCACACAACTTACACTATGGATGTGAAATATTTAGCTGCTACTCTAGGTAAAGTCAGCACTGGAATTTACAACTTTGTAAACTATAGAAAACAGTTTTAAATAAGCAAAAAAAAAGAGATTACAACATGTGTATGACTAACATTTAAAGAGAGAGTTAGCATTCGTTTAAATGTATAAATTAAATAATCCGGGATTCTTTCTCTGCCTCTGATGATTAAAATGGAAAGGCAGTAAGTCGTGTCCAATGTGCCAGGTTCCATCCTGAGAGTTACCATGAAAATTTGCATAAGGCTCAGTCTCTGTGGTACAGTCAGTAGTCTACCAGACTGTGGAACTAGAAGCCACATGCCACCTGTGGTTGGTGTCCCCAGTCCAGATGACCTGAAAGCACACGGGTTGTGTACACATGTGCCATGTAAGCTGTCAGGCTGGAGGACTAGAGGACAGGAATGCAACATGACTGAGCCCTCTGGGGAATGCTTCTTTCTTTTCCTCATGTGCATATAAGCAGTCTTTGGAGAAGGAGAAAGAAAAAGAATAAAAGAAGCCTAAGTATTTTTTTCAGGCAGCATGGATATAGTATGAAGTCAGGGCAGCTCTTGAACCAGGTGAGCAGGAAACACAGGGCAATATTGCCTTGAGAGCCTCATCTACTCTCGTTAGGGTGAGCTGTACTTTTGTCCTATCAAAATCCAGAATGTTGGCTTCTAATTTAACCCGGAGTGGACCGACTAGATGGTGGAGAAGTTTTCTTTTTAAGCTTTTAGCCTGTAATTCCATCCTTACCCCTGCTGAATTATTTAGTTCCCTTTCACAGCTTCATTTCTTCATTCCACAACACTTACTTGATTTCTGTTGTGACCTGGGCTTCCTATGGGCACTGATGACCCAATAACCAGGACTGCGCCTTCCTGATTATAATGAGGCATGAGAGCTGATAGAAAAGACAGAAGAGAGGGAGTGCAGCTGAGCAAGATGAGTGCATAAAGAAAATAGCAGAATGTGAAAAAATAGATAACGTCAAAGGCTAGAGTCAGCAAAAGACCAACCTTACCCTGTGTGTAAAAAAATAGCGGAGAGGAGCTGGTGCCCATCTTAGTGTCTCTGTGTTCATCTCTTCTTAACATAATAGGCCTAATAAGGTTTCCTGGTTTTTACAGTAATGGAGAACAGCAAATTATACCTCAACCATAGGCATAATTAAGTTAACTCATGCTGTGATTGTTAATCTTAAGCAGTTGCTTAAATATTAATTGATGGTGAGGGATCAGAATACAGTCATGTTGCCAGACTCCAGGGAGAACCACCAGTAACATAATTGCAATTTACCATCTAATACAATTAAGCTTGATTTTTTATTTCAGAATTGTAGCGAACTAATGCTTTCCTTTGCCACATTTAATGATATGTGTCTAAGAAATCCTGTTTATGATTATTGAGTGATTATTTTATTAAATCTATTGACATAACATTTCCCTAACAATGAACACAATCCATTCTATTTATGTAGGATCTTTTTGCTTAGAGTTTCAAAATGTTAGCTTGCATTAAATTATATAATCAACATGTCAACAATAATATCATACAATGCCTTGTTTCTACTGAAATAAAAACTTTACAAAAATGAGAATATAGTGTCTGTTCTAATTTAGTTTTTCCCCTTTATAGAATCCTTCCAAGCGGGACTCCCCAGACTTGGAATTTTCACTTTATTTTTTTCATTACTATGTAATAAGATCAGGGCGGAAATTAGACAGGGTCACATTCTCTTTCATCCTGTGGCAACACACACTTCATTTTATGCCTAAAGACTTTCCTGTATATGTCTGGACTCAGTAGTAATAGTTAATCTTGATTTTTTTTTTTTAAAGCAATTCAGAGCACTCTGTGGAATGCAAGGTCCATTGAAATGTTAAAGGCCTGAGTAAGGCAGAAGTCTGAGGTGTTTGTTATACCCACAGCTGCAAAATCAAACTTACAAATACTTAGAGATTCCTAATGGGATCCCACCCTTTCTTCATCCCATCCCAGTGCTCTCCAGCTCATTCTGTGAACAAGGCAGAGCCATTAGGTTGTCTGTGCTATTTTAAATGGACTAATGCAAACTCTTGGCAAACCATGTGCACAACTCCCCTCTCCTTGCCCTTCCTTTTTATATAAACCAGCCTCCTCAACAGCCATTGTCACGAGCACATTCCCGGGCAACCAGAGGTCTGTGTCATCCAGGAGAATTGTCTTAAGTCCTGGCTTAAATAAATTGACTTTATTTCACTTATTATGACTTAGCCTTTCATCTTGGTTGGCAATCTAGGACAGAAGAGAGGAAAAGAGAGGGCCTTCTAAATTTCTGACTTCTGTTTGTCTACTAAAAGCTTTCACCAGCTTTGTAACTTATACCAACAGCATTTACTACTCAAACTTTCCCTAGTATGACTAATATTGTCCTAAATACATGTGTGAAGTTGGGAATAATTTTTGAAAGTGTTTGATTCCCTCCCCCAAGGGTAAGAGCAGAATTCTAGTCTTCTCGTGGAAACGTTGGCGCTGTCCTTTCTCCCTCCTGTCTTGCCCTCTGCTCAGTTGTCATATCCCACCCCTTGGCACAGCTGTTCTCAGCTGCTCTTCTCCTTTCTTCTCATTTTCAACACCTCTCCTACCTGTCACTCCCCACCCCTACCATTGACTCATTACAATTCACTAATTCTTCCCAGATCCTCTTCCTGCCTTTAATCTCTCCCCTAAGTCACCCTTCCTGATGGAAGTGGAAGGAGGGTGAAAGCAGGAAAACTATCTCTGAGTGCTGCCCTCCACTAGACAGAGTTAGCTGACAATTTAGACAAAGACAGGACTTTGATACATAAGGAAATGGACCCTCTCTTCACTTGTTAATGAGTGTGCCTGATGAAGGGGCCATAGGTGTCCCTTTTCAATCCTTAGTGTCCTCTTCACTGTTGAGTATATATGATTCTAGTAAAAAAACAGACACTTAAATATGAAACACAAGAAGATCCTGCCCAAATGATCATGCTGTTATCCCTAGGGACAATAAAAAGCAAAACTGAAAGATCTTTTGCAAATACGAGGGAAGAACAATGCCATATCATTAGTTCTAATTCAGAGTTAGCCAAATGCAACAATCTCTTTAAAATTCCATCTACATTTTTATATTATGTGATGTTTCCAAAGTAAGAGAGAAATATGCCTACAGTTAGTACTCAAACACCAAGGGACTGGTTATGGTATTAGTGGATTATTCAGGCAATTTCTCAACTTGCTTTTGTTCTAGTTCCTAGTTGTTCATGTCTTACAAAAAGAGAAGAGGCCAGGAAATGAGTGTATAACTGGAAGATTTAATGGGGACATTAAAATGAATATTTGGAATAATTACTCCAAATATTATTGCAAATTGAATATTTTGGAATATTCAATTGCAAAATGAATATTTGGAATAATTACTCATGCTTTATTCATATTTGCCATTATTACTGGTAATTAAGAATTAGTTCAAAGTAGCAAGTCATAGAACAGCATTGTAGTGACTGAGGAAATAGATCTCTTTGACTAGCAATGCGGTGATGAGCAACTCGTTTTCCATTCACTATTTTCCTGTGACTTTGAGAAAAGACTCTCTCTTTTAGGTGGGTTCTTTCTGTGGATGTAAATATGTCTTTAAAAAACTAAGTGATATTAAAATGGAACTTAGGCAATCCAACTCTGCAGATGTGTTTAAGAATGTCAACATGGGAGGTGTAAATTAAACAGCTATGGACAAATAATAAGTTTTATCCCTTTTCAACAATAGAAGAACATTTCAGTTTGATGCAATTTGATGACAACAGTGTGGGTGGGGAACTTCCCCCTTCCACCACCATCTCCTGCCCTAAACTTGGTCCTCCTTGCCACTGAAGTTGGGGATATCCACACTGGTGGTTTCAGTAGGCTGAGCCAGGTCTGGAGGCAGAGCAGACGGCATTTTTGCCGACAGTCAATGGGTAGGTGCAGGCATCCGTAGCAATGTCCTCTCCACTTGGCTAGGAAGTGAGTTCCTGACAACTCCTCAGTCCAGATGACACGTACCTCTCTGTAGTAGATAATGTTTGTAGACTTCCTTGTAGAAGCCCTGCCTCCCGTTGTGACTAAATTTGAAGAGAAGGCCCTTAAGGAGGTAATTAAAGTTAAATAAGGGTAGGGGCCCCTGTTTGAGTTTCTATGAAGAAATACCACAGACTAGGCAACTTACACAGACATTTATTTCTGGTGCTGGGAAGGACAAAATCAAGGTGCCCACTGATTCAGTTTCTAATGAATGGTGCTCTCTTAGATTGTGCGTGGGCATCTTTGGTTATTGGATAGAGATGCTGGGCTGCATTGTGTGAAACACTCAGTTCTTTGAGTCCAGGCCTCTAAGGTTCAAGACACACCCTGAGATGCAGAACAAAGCTGCAAACATGAGTGAGATAGGAGAAGAGAAGTTTTTAACGGAAAAGTGAACATTTTTAATCAAAAAAAGACACCAGAAAGGTGTGTGGGTGGGCAGCTGTCAGTGGAAGACAATTGCAATGGAAACGGGGTGGGGCGTTGCCTTTATTGTGGGATCTTGTCATGAATATTTAGGAGAGAGAAGTCTGTCTTGTAATGGGCTCCTTTGTTTGAATTTGCAAGCTTTTAGCTGTGGTTGTGCCAGGTAAGGCATTTGCCCAGTTAAGAATGCCCAGTGTGAACATGACATAGGGACGATTCTGTCCATAGCAGTTTATTGCCCGAGTGGGAAGCAGGATGTTGAGTGAGCAGCCCAGTCAATTCTTGTGTGCATATGTGGAACGATGTGAGGGGGGCTAGTAACCCTCTCTAGGTGTTTTGGTTCTGTTTTTTTGAAGAAAGCTTAGGTAGTTAAATAGAAATAAATAAATAAGGTAAGTTTCCCTTCCCAGTGCCAGGAGCCGGAGGGAGGAAGGAGTCCGTGGAGAGTCTGGTTGTATCTCCTGATAAGCTGTGAGCTGAGGCACATGTCCTTCTGCCAATATCTAGGACTGCCTGCCCCTGTCTGACCATCTCCCTATGCCACTGCTTACTGTGCCCTCGTGTCAGAGAGGGAGAGAGCTCTATCGTCTGTTTCTGTTCTTATAAGGGTGCTAATCCTATCAGATCAGAGACCCACCCCCATGACCTGACTTCATTTTGATCCCTGTATTTTATAAAAATGTATTTATTTCTCCTATAGCAGAGAGTGAGCTAGTGAGAAAGGCTCCTACAACAGGGTCTTGCTGTGCCCCATCCTAATTTCAGCTACCCCTGGGTTCAGTATCTGCAAGGAGATTTACGGATGCAAATATGAAACCCTCCAAAGTGGATGATTTTAGCAAAGCATCACATTTAATGGCTATATCATCACCCAGCCTCCTAATTCTTATTTTGGAGGTCTTATCTCAAAATTCAGTCACATTGGAGGTTAGGGCTTCAACATATGTATTTGGGGAAGTTGCAATTCAGTCCAGAACAGGCCCTGACCCAAAGGGACTGGCATCTTAATAAGAAGAGATACAGGACACTTGCCCTTTCTTCTCTCTATTCATACGTGCTGAGGGAAGCCCATGGCAGGACATGGGGGAGAAGCACCAGAAAGCTTTGTTTTTAATTCTAGCCTCCAGTATGATGAGAACATAAATGTCTATAGTTTAAATCTTCACCTATGGTATTTTGCCCTGGTGATCCAAACAGATAGGGATGGTAATTTTTGAATAAGCTGTAGCATTGAGTACCAGCCATGGGTTATTCCCAGAGCTGGCTGTCTCTAATGCCGATGTCTCCTCCTCCTGAGTCCCTTCATGGTCCACAAGTCCCTTGGCCTCTCTCTTCTCATCTCTTTCCTCTCCTAGTGCTACTAATTTATAATCTATGCTATATCTAGTTGGGAGGGAACATTCTCTTTTCATTAACATACTCTCCTTTTCAAAAAAAAAAAACTGTCTTTAATTTAAAGTATCTATTACATACGTGGTCTCTGATATTGATATCTTTTGCACTTCCAAGAGTTCAATCCTGTTCTTCCTCAACCCAGAGTGTGCCTATGGCCAAGAGAACAGTGCCTCAGTCAAGAATGAATGAATAGAACAATCCCTTCGTATATTTCAAGGTACTATTGGGTTGTCATAAAAGTCATGAGATATTTTTCTATGCAAAAATGCATCATGACTTTTTCAACAATATCTTTCAATAAACTTTCAAGAAACTCTCTCTTTTCTCCAAATACAAAATGAATATTTATGTGTGCGTGCGTATACTTTAAAAGAAGTTTAATTACTCTGAAATGGAAAACTAAGGCAAGAAAACTTGGAGAATATGGCATACAAAATATGTTATTTAACTTATTCTTTGAAGAACGAATAGAGTTTGAAGATGGAACATGATATAATAAGGCAACCTAGGAGAGAAACATAAATAGAAAAAAAAATGAATAGAGTCAAAACTATTCTGAAATATCTTAAGAAAGCTAGGCAATATAAGTGCTCATTATAAATATGCCTTTGCTTGCACTTAAAGAACTTTTATCTGTAAATCCACTGGAAAATAGCCTGTTTAGTTAATGTCTATGTAACTTATTGCCTGTACTTAGAAGTTTAAAGAAAGCTCTTTATTTATTTAAAACATTCTTACTCAGGCATCTCATTAATGCGTATTTCTTTTCCTCACATACTCAGGAAATGCCAAGATTTGGGGACTGGACTGTGAGGTAACAGTAAAATGTGATGCTCTGTGAGGCCGACCTAGAAGGGTTCCTGGTTCAAGCCTGGAGACGTCCTTGAGTGTGAGACAGATGATACTTGATCACGTCGGGCTACTAAAGCGGGGCAGAGAGCTGCATTCAGACCCTGTGGCTGCTGTCTCTCTGCCTCTGTCTACCTCTTTCTTACTCATGAAAGAAATAAAATAAGAAATAAAACTTTTTTAAAAATTAAAAATAAAAGCTTTTCTAAAAATGAAGGGAAGATTCAACTTCACTAGAAGGGCAACGTTTCCCCCTGTGCTTAATATAGTCTCACATCTGCTTTTACGGGCAAGGCAACATTTTTGCTATGAGATTTTGGGGGAGTAGAATCTAAAACATCTTTGACTCAAGTTCTAGAGAGATTCAGGAAGGTTGTCTCAAGCAATGGGAGCAAGAGATGGTGTGTGTCCGATCATGGGAGCCCAGGATCCAGGAGCGCTCCAGGTAACAAGGCCCTAGGAAAAGCATTTCATGGTGCTGTGTTCTGCTGCTCCTGATCACGTGACTCAGCTTTCCTCCAATGGGAAGTCTGGCCTCTAACGATGGCCTTCATTTGCCTTATCTAATTTCTGATTGCGACTTTTCAATCCTTGTCTGTATCATGACCTATCGGCTGCAACGGTCGGTGCTAACTTCTTGATTATCTCCTTTTGATCTTTTGTTTTTCTCTTTAATTTGAATTATAGAGGGAGAAAATCCGATTGGCTTTGCTGATCACTCTGTACCAGATCACATTTTGGGAAGTGCAGTATGTACACTGCTTGGACTGCTGATCCTCGAGCCACACAGAGGCCCATTCCTAGTGCCTTCAAGGAGACTGCGGGCTGTGGGCAGTGGGGCTACCATGACCTTCACAAGGCGTTGTCTTTAGTAGAGGCTGGAAAAGATGATTTCCTTTGGAATGGAGTCTGAAAAGTGCTCTGACTGACAGCTTTCAGACAGGTAGAGGAATTCTGAGTGACTAGGTTTCTGTCTCCCACATGCTATTAAAGAAACCAACAGTTCTATGAAGAAGCATGCAAATCTGTTCACTTACATACAAATGTTTGCCACCCTAACATCATGATCCTTCTTTTTCACTTTGAGATTTTTGCCTTAGAGTTTGTATGCTCTGGAGAGAAAGAGAGAGAGAGAGACGTGAGAGAGAAAGTGAGAAATCACCCCCAGGGGTGAGGGCCACTGGCAATCCCTTCTCTTCCATTCTCCTCCTGGGATCTTGAGCACACACGCACATGTGCCTGGAATGAGTTTCAAGCCACCGGGCACTCCAACTGCAATCAGCCATGTGGGAGTCCAGCGACATAACCACTATGCCATCTGCTGATCCCAATCATGAGCTGTTTTAAAGTCAAAAGTGTTGAGTTTAAATTCAGAATTGAAGCTAGTATTGGGCATTGTTTCTTGTTATCCTATGTGAGCATGGAAATGTTAGCTGATATTGGGACAGAATGAGAGAGTGAGAGAGAGGGATGGGGGTCTGGATATCTATGCTCTTTCCTTAAATCACACTCCACTTTATTTTTCTCAGATTTCTAAGGAAAATTACTTAACTTCTGTTTGAGTCCCCTTCCTTATGTAAGTAAGCATACGTATGTTTGGAGCTTAACCATACCAGGACTTGACTTATTTTTCCTTTTTTTTTTTAAGAGGTTTTGCCTTCGGGCACACATGCTCACCAGACAGAGAAACAGACACAGTGAGAGAGAAAGTGAAAAATCACACCCCAGGGGGATAGCCACACTGCAATCCCTTCTCCTTCATTTTCTACCCAGGATCTTGGACATGCACACTTTTGAACATGCACACAAAGCCCCCTGGTGTTATTTTAAAGCCACTGGGTCAAGGACATGAATCATGGGCAACCATATGGGAGTCCAGTGACCTAACCACTTCTCCATCTGCTAGTCCCATTTTTTCTTTGTAATAGTATATTTTTATTTAATATTGAAATTGGAGAGGAAGGGACCAGCAGTTAGTGTAATGGCTATGTTGCTGGACTCCCATGTAGTCAACCGCGGTTCGAGTCCCAGAAAAAAAAAAGAAAGAAATTGGAGAGGATGTCTGAAAAATAAATATGTTATATATAGCAAATCTTATATTTGACTTCCACTTCAGAATAAGCTTTGCATATCTGTGTTGCTAGAAGAAGAAGAACTACATTTGGAATCAGGATCGCGAAGCCCTGCACCAATTTGGCCACTAACCTCCTCGGTACCTGAGACCACTCCCAGAGCCACAGCTCCCTGGGCTCTGCAGTGACGGGTTGAGGCAGATGGCCCCCAAGTTGAGCAACAATGATGCAGTAAAGGGACTAACTGCAAAACTTCTTACCACGAGTCTTTGGTGACTCAGTCCACACAGGCATAAGCTATGAAGAAGGGAAAGACTTTGTTCTCAGAACCTGGGAATTATTTTAGTGCATAAACCTTTCGAATATTCTTGCTGACTTTTGCCAAATAAAAGCAGCTAGACTTAAGAGCTGCATATCGTATGACTTCATTTATGTGGCATTTGGGGGAAAGGTGAAAACTTAGGAGTGGAGACTAGATTGGTGTTTGCAAGCAGGTTGGGCTAGAGAGTGTTTAAGTACAAATGGGAAACACAAAAAACATGTTTTGGGATGAGAGAGCTTTCATCTACTTTGATTAAGATGGCAGTTCTGACTGCATGCATTTGTCAGCATACACAGGATCATACTCTAGGAAGGTAAGTCTTACCCTATGTAAGTTATAAAACAGCGTGTAGAAACATTGCTGGATGCTATGCTGTCCTACATAACGGTCAGCATGTTCGAATGACTAAGCACTCACTTTCTCTTCCATACACGTGTCAGTGATAACAGCTATTTTTTCCTTATTGCAAAAGTAAGCATACGTATGTTTGGAGCTTAACCATACCAGGACTTGACTTATTTTTCAGAGCTTAACCATATTAGGACTTGACTTATTTTTCCTTTTTTTTTTTTTTTCAAGGGTTT
>NW_006159504.1:2545358-2546468 GCF_000334495.1 Tupaia belangeri chinensis | reverse complement strand
GTCCTGGACTCGGTGGCTTAAACTCATGCTGGGCACATGTGCGTGCGTGCCCAAGATCTCAAGAGGAGAATGGAGGAGAAGGGATTGTGTCATGGCCATCCCCCCTGGGGAGTGATTTCTCACTTTCTGTCTCTCTGTCTCTCTGTCTTTCTGGCGAGTGCATGTGACCTACAGCAAAAACCAATCAAAAAAAAGAAAGAAATTGGAGAGGATGTCTGAAAAATAAATATGTTATGTATAGCAAATCTTATATTTGACTTCCACTTCAGAATAAGCTTTGCATATCTGTGTTGCTAGAAGAAGAAGAACTACATTTGGAATCAGGATCGCGAAGCCCTGCACCAATTTGGCCACTAACCTCCTCGGTACCTGAGACCACTCCCAGAGCCACAGCTCCCTGGGCTCTGCAGTGACGGGTTGAGGCAGATGGCCCCCAAGTTGAGCAACAATGATGCAGTAAAGGGACTAACTGCAAAACTTCTTACCACGAGTCTTTGGTGACTCAGTCCACACAGGCATAAGCTATGAAGAAGGGAAAGACTTTGTTCTCAGAACCTGGGAATTATTTTAGTGCATAAACCTTTCGAATATTCTTGCTGACTTTTGCCAAATAAAAGCAGCTAGACTTAAGAGCTGCATATCGTATGACTTCATTTATGTGGCATTTGGGGGAAAGGTGAAAACTTAGGAGTGGAGACTAGATTGGTGTTTGCAAGCAGGTTGGGCTAGAGAGTGTTTAAGTACAAATGGGAAACACAAAAAACATGTTTTGGGATGAGAGAGCTTTCATCTACTTTGATTAAGATGGCAGTTCTGACTGCATGCATTTGTCAGCATACACAGGATCATACTCTAGGAAGGTAAGTCTTACCCTATGTAAGTTATAAAACAGCGTGTAGAAACATTGCTGGATGCTATGCTGTCCTACATAACGGTCAGCATGTTCGAATGACTAAGCACTCACTTTCTCTTCCATACACGTGTCAGTGATAACAGCTATTTTTTCCTTATTGCAAACCAGATGGTTTCATTTGTGGTGCCCTCCTATGTCCCCAACACTGACCTGGTTTTCTTTCTTTTTTTTTTTTTTTTATGTTTTTTTTTTTTTTT
>NW_006159504.1:2529755-2544842 GCF_000334495.1 Tupaia belangeri chinensis | reverse complement strand
ATGTTCCCCAAAAAAAAAACCCCCCAAAAAAAAAAAAAAAAAAAGAAAGAAATTGGAGAGGATGTCTGAAAAATAAATATGTTATATATAGCAAATCTTATATTTGACTTCCACTTCAGAATAAGCTTTGCATATCTGTGTTGCTAGAAGAAGAAGAACTACATTTGGAATCAGGATCGCGAAGCCCTGCACCAATTTGGCCACTAACCTCCTCGGTACCTGAGACCACTCCCAGAGCCACAGCTCCCTGGGCTCTGCAGTGACGGGTTGAGGCAGATGGCCCCCAAGTTGAGCAACAATGATGCAGTAAAGGGACTAACTGCAAAACTTCTTACCACGAGTCTTTGGTGACTCAGTCCACACAGGCATAAGCTATGAAGAAGGGAAAGACTTTGTTCTCAGAACCTGGGAATTATTTTAGTGCATAAACCTTTCGAATATTCTTGCTGACTTTTGCCAAATAAAAGCAGCTAGACTTAAGAGCTGCATATCGTATGACTTCATTTATGTGGCATTTGGGGGAAAGGTGAAAACTTAGGAGTGGAGACTAGATTGGTGTTTGCAAGCAGGTTGGGCTAGAGAGTGTTTAAGTACAAATGGGAAACACAAAAAACATGTTTTGGGATGAGAGAGCTTTCATCTACTTTGATTAAGATGGCAGTTCTGACTGCATGCATTTGTCAGCATACACAGGATCATACTCTAGGAAGGTAAGTCTTACCCTATGTAAGTTATAAAACAGCGTGTAGAAACATTGCTGGATGCTATGCTGTCCTACATAACGGTCAGCATGTTCGAATGACTAAGCACTCACTTTCTCTTCCATACACGTGTCAGTGATAACAGCTATTTTTTCCTTATTGCAAACCAGATGGTTTCATTTGTGGTGCCCTCCTATGTCCCCAACACTGACCTGGTTTTCTTTCTTTTTTTTTTTTTTGTATGTTTTTTTTTTTTTCTGTTCAAGATAATGAGGTAGAAACATCACGCCTCTTGGGATGAGTCCGGCTGGCAAGTCGAGCTGGCCAAGGAGCGTGCCTTTAGACTGTGGGCAATGACACAGTGACCTCAAGTGCTGCGATTTTCCACTCGGGCTGGATGTTGTGATCATCAGCACCGCCAAGACAGTCGATTAGCACACGAAGAGCAGCAGGGCAGGAACTGATCGAAGGAGAGCTCTTTCAGGGTGATTGAAGAAGACGGAGCCCAGAAACAGGGGCAGGAAACAATTGGTTAGTCTGGAGCTTTTCGGAGTCTCTGTACAGTTGCACAATGGTGGATGCTGATTTTGCTGAGGGAATTTACCCTTTTCCTGGGAAACCATGTAGCAGGTTAACTGCATTTTATATTTGTTGCCCTTCATTGAGTCATTGCTTTTCTCTGCTATGCCTGGTCCTTGGCCGGTGTGTCCTCAAATCACGCTTAGTCTTCTACTCTGATTCATCACAACATACTCTGGGGAGAAACTAATAAAGACAGAGAGAGAATGAGAAGACCTTGTCTTTTATCCAACTCAGCTACTGACTTGTTATCATTTTCTAGATATCCCTAAATTTCTATGAATCTCATTTTCTAATCTTTAAAAATTGAGGAACATAATAATTGTGATTTCTCACATTTAAAAATGTGTATTGGCCTCATAGCCTAATGATTAAGGGAGTTGGATCTTACATGGCCAACCACAGCTGGAATATTTGCTGTGGCAGGTTGAAAGACCCACTCTACGGGCCAGCCTTTGGCATGGTGATTAAGACACCTGGATCCCACATGACCGACTGCACGGTTCAAGTCCCAGACCCAGTGGCTTGAAAAACACCATGTATGTGCACCTAAAACCTAGAAAAAGGTGAGAAGTAGAGAAGGGATTGTAGCGTGGGTTCTTCCTCACTTTTCCCCTTCTCTCTCTCCTTCTGTCTTTCTGGCGAGTGCACACATCCCCTAGCAAAAAAAAATTTCAAAAAAGGGAAGAAAAGAAGAGAGAATTATACCTGGTGCTCCTGTATATGTGCCTAACATCCTGACTGGTTGGAAAAATAGAAGAGAAGGAATTGTAGCATGACCACGCCCCACAGAGGGCTGTTTTCTCTCTCTCTTGCTCTCGATCTCATGCTCGCTTTTGTGAGTTCATATGTCCTCTGGTGACTAATTAAAAACATATATATGTTAAAAGTATGGCTGACCTATAGCACAGCAGTATTATTACAAGGCTCTGCAATTCTGAAAGCCGTGTGAAGGATCGATGACCTGTACACACTGAGACCCTTCAGTAGCCACGATCCTGGCAGACAGAAAGGCTGGAGAGTGGAGGGTTACTGTGTCAGAGCTTGTTGAGGGTGCTTTCTTTCTCTCTGTCTCTGCAGAAATAAATAAACTGTAAAAAATAAACACAGTAAGTGTCCATCGCTCTTGTTGCTATTATAATGGATATCAAGAATGGGGTGGGCCAGACAGTGCTGCAGCAGTAAAATGGGATGCTCTGTGAGGCTAACTCACATGGATTTCAGGTTCGTGTCCAGAGATCTCCTCAAAAAGCAAGGCACATGTGTGCCCATGATCTGGGGTTGGCTGTAGCTGAGGTTAGATGACAAGACCAGTTGAGATGCTATCTCTGGATTGTATGATAAGTCAATAAATAAACTCACTGAAGAAAATGGGATGAAGAAATAGAGTAATTCTCTCATCTCTTAAGCTTACTTGGAGTCCAGGTGACTGACAACTCCTGCAGTGTTTCATTTCCTTTCCTTGGGTTAAGCTTGGGGACTGTACCACCTGCCACTGCAGTGGCTCCAGCATCCCCAGCTTATCCCCCCAGATCTGTCACCACTTTAGGATCCCCAGTCATCATTCCGAAGACCTCACATTCGTTATCCTCCTGACCTGCTCCTGTTTAGAATCCTGCATGGATTTCCCTTTGCCAATTTTCAAACTCCTAAGATATTTCATAAAAGCAGTACCTTAAATCCAATAAAAGTTTAAAAGTTGCCTCATCTTTTTCTCATATGATAGATTTGCCAAGAATCAGAATTATCTCTAATTCTTAGGGTGGCCAAAATGCTTTTTTAAAATACAGAATATTCCTAAAACTCACAAGCGTTCTAACAATGCCTCAATCTAGCTTTTAGATTTTTGCATTTAATTTCCATAACCTGTCCTCCCATGGGTCCTTCATGGAAGCACCATCTCTGAAGAAAATCACAAGAGTGATTTAATGTGCTTAAAAGCATCTTCACCCAATAGTTTATCATAATATTCACTAAATTCAAGATGAAAAATTGATTTTGTAATCCTAACTGGGACAAGGAGATACTATTTCTTTTCAAGATGTTGAAAAAGAACGTTTAACGCAGCAATTTTTTATTGCCAAACAATAAATTTTTTTCTGAAAAAATTAATACTTTTTAGCAGACAACACAAGTAGCTTGAGTTATTAGACCCTAGCCAAGTAAGTTGGCTCTTTTTGCAATTGCCCTGACATAATTTATTTTATAAAAGTGAGAGTTTGGGGTATTTTTTCTTTATTATTCTAGATGTTTGTTTCAAAGAAATTCTCCAGACAAAATGAAGCTGAACATGCTTGCCTCCCACTTTTGACAGTCATGTTAAGCAAAAATGACAGCATTTATTAGCCCTCTTGCCTCTCGGGGGACTGTCCTTTCGGAATCAATTGTCATGATTTATGAATAGAATACTCTCCTGGCTTTCCATGTTCCCGGATGACTCCCTCAGCACTAGTGAAAACCTTCCTTATGTGGGAGATGCTGTCACTGCCCCCGGCAGCTCCCAAACCCCATGCTGGGCCAAATCGATATGATGACATTTAATCCTGACTTTTTCTACTAACTACGCAACAGAAAGGATTATAAAGACTAAAGTAAATTTTAGCTTCTTTTCTCAATTCCGTCATTTTGTAGATTTAGATAGGTAGAGAAAATTCATACCTTGATCTACATTTTAGAAAAAAAATTCTCTTTAATGATATTTTAAAATAATTCATTCTAATTGCATATGAATAGGCTTATCAAAATAGAGATAGCTTATGATGAGTGGCTTTTTTGAATTTTGTTTGTTTTCACATCTTTATTATTTGTAAGGTTTATTTGTTTATCTCTTCCATGAGACAGAGAGACAAAGAGAGAGAGAGGATAAAAAGAGAGAGACAGGCATTCCCAACTAAACCTCCATGCCAGGATCTACTTCCAGTCCCAGTTCTGGGATCACAGACATGTGTACATTCATGCCCAGCATGCTCAGAAGTTCCCTGACTTGAATCTAAGACCCTTCTACAAGGGCACAGTTGCTCCAGGGCTGCCCTACTGCTTGGCCTTGTTCTCTGTTTTTATCTAAGTACACAGGATTCCTTTCCAGCATACGTGGAAAAACGAGATTATTGTTTTGCTTCATGCTGTGCTAGCTTTGGTTTAAGTGTTTTAGCTGGCAAAGACTAAATGTGATGTGAGAAATGGACACTAAGGCAGAACTGGACATGCAGAACATTTGCTGGGGTAGTGCTCGTGAAGGAGGGAGAGGAGTAGAGGAGGGAGCGAAGGAGGGATACAGGCCTGACGCCCACCAGCACATCAGACAGCTGTGCTTCGTTGAGGAATTCTCAGCCAGGCTAATGGGAGTCCCTGGCCTTTGAGGGGTCCCAGGTTGGGAGGAAAAACCTGGTTCCAACATTCTGCCAGGTCTAGGCCTTTGCTGGGAGCAGCCCCAGGGAAGCGTGGCTTTGGCGTGACATCACAGCGGTGTGACAGCATGGCAGCCACCCCAGGCCTTTGCTGGGAGCAGCCCCAGGGAAGCATGGCTTTGGCTTCACATCACAGCGGTGTGACAGCATGGCAGCCACCTGTGGACCTGGCAGCAGGTCCTTTGGAGGAAGACAGGAGTGGCACACTGACCCACTGAATATGCACAGAAAATAAAATTAAAGTTAACTGACCATGAACCAATTATGTGGCCTAATGGTTAAGGAAGTCAGATCCCACATGGCTCCAGCAGCTGGAAAAACACCCCTGGCTCATGTGGATATATTCTGAAAATCCCGACAGGATGGAGAAGTGGAGGAGAAGGGATTGTGTGTGACCGCCCCATTGAGGACTGCTTTCTTTCTCTGTCTCTGGTAAGTACTTGTACCCTCTGACACTTACAAAAAAAAAAAAAAGGAAAAAGGAAAAAATTGACCACCGAATTAAATTAACCTAAGATGTTTCAGTAAGAGTCTTCCTTCATAAGTTGAACATGTCCTCCATCTAAAGGCTCTAAGGAGGCAGTGTAAGGAGAGAAACCAAGTCATAGCTGGGTAGTGTGAATCTTGTCTAAGGATTTAAGGCATGTTTGGCAGAAGATGAATCCTGAGCTAAGCAGATAGAAGCACATTGATTCTTGGAGCTTTTATTATGATCCATCACAGTTACTGACTACGTTTTTTATGTTAGCGTGAGGGAGGGAAGGGACTGCATGTACTTAATAATAGTGTATGATGTTTGTTTCATTATATCATTTATCACAGAGTGCAGACCTAGGTGGATATTCAGACAAATAAGCATCATGATCTGGACTATTCAGCCACTCAGGACAGACCAAGAATGGAAAAGTTTGTATAAACCAAGGCCAACTTGAGGGGTGTGGGCCGTGGAAGGAAGGAACAACCAGCTCAGACTAACAAAGGGTCCCTGTGAGGGAGCTCAGGAGGGACCCACTGGTGCCTGTTGGGTACAGAGTGGGAGTTTAATCACAGTACCAGGACCTAATTGCAGGAACCCAGTCACCCAGTCAGAGAAGAAACAATAGCAAAACCAGCCTAATGTGATTCAGAGATCTAAGAAGCCTGCTCTTAGTTGTGCCTGGAGGCAGGGTACATCTCAGAGTCCGTGTAGGAGGGGACGGAGGGTCCCATTGTGGATGTCAGAGGGGAAAGGAGAGGGCAGGAGAGGGAAGCAAGCGTGTCATTGTGTAACTGGATGATACTACCCACTAGGCGAGGTTAAAAAAATAAAAGAATTAATTAATTAAGGGTAAACGATCCAAGGATATGCCACCATTTATTTTTCACAAAGCTGTATATATAATTTGACAGGTCAGCTTCTATTCCTCTTAAACACTTCAGTGTCTTTTCACTGTGTTGAGCACTGACCCTGCTCCACTGCGGTAGAATGAGTAAATAGATACACACGAGTCCAAGGGCTGGAAGAACAGACACGCCACTCATGCAGGGCGGGTCCCTCATGGCCTCTCCTCCCTGGCATCCATGAGGCAGGATAAAAATGGCTTCACCAAACAATGAGAGGTCCAAGGAGGTAGCACACACGGAATGTCCTTAGAGACATTCGCAGAAGTGAAAGGGTATTACAGAAGAAACTGTTCATAAAATTTGGAGATTGAGCTTGAGGGAAAAACTATTAAGATTCCTTTATTTATTTATTTATTTGTTTATTTATTTATTACTTTGCCATAGGGTGTGTGTGCTTTCTAGAGAGAGACAGAGATGGAGAGAGGCAAAGTGAGAAATAACCCTCCAGGGGATGGCCAGCCCACAGTCCCTTCTCTTCCATTTCTCTCCCGGGATTTTGGGCACACACGCACATGTGCCAGGCATAATCTTTAAAACACCAGGTCTGGGACTTAAACTGTGGTCAGTCATGTGGGAGTCCAGTGTCCCAACTACCTGCTGGTCCCTTTAAAATTCCTTTAAATCATAGACTACTCTCATAGACTACTCACTTAAAATTTTAAGCTTCTCTTACTTGACTATGGCCTAAGATGCTGGTATAAGAAAAGCTAGATCTTTTTTCTTTTTTTAATCAATCACGTACTTCACGTTAATAGAAGCTTGGGCCAGCAAATGGCATAGTGGTTGGGATGGTTGGATCCCACATGGCCGACTCTGCAGTTTGAATTCTAGATCTGACAGCTTGAGAAACATTTCAGGCACATGTGGTCAAAATTCTAAAAGGAGAAAAAAATGAAAGAGAAGAAATTATGTCTTGACTATGCCCCATGGGTGTGCTTTCTTACTTTCTTCATTTTTTCTTTCTCTCTATCCTTTTCTGTCTCTACTGAGCAATCATGCTCTATAGCAAACTTTTTAAAAATTAATATAGCTTTAAACAAAAGCAGAAGACAAATCTACTTCCAAAAATGACATGATTGACAGGTTTCCACTTATTTTCTTAATATTCAACAAACAAAATAAACAGACGCAGAAACACCTCGGGGAGAAGACACAAAGTCTGCTAAGAGACTAACAAGGAGAAAATGATTGTGCCCAATAGCTAATTTTCCAAACAGACATAAGAAAGATCTATGTATAAAATTAATGCCTTAATAACATTAAAATACAAATATAATGAACCTCAATCTAGTTAACCAGGATGAAATATATCGAGGCACAAACCAATATAAAACAGAACTACAAAGGAAGCAAGTTACTTAAGAGAAGGAAACCACCTCTCAGATATTCATCAGTTTGGACCATTACACTTGAAATGAAGCACAAGGGAGCCATTTACTTGTTTTCTTTTGTTTTTATAATTTTTTATTTATTTTAATTATTATACATTTAATCACTGTACATCATTTAGATTTTAAAGAGACTTTACCCAGCGTGACACACACCTCAGTCCAGCCCAGTTGAGAACATATGCACGTCCTCATCAACAAATAGTAAACCATATCCGTGTTCCACAAGTGCCTTACCTCTCCATTTTTTATCCAAATTTCCTTTGCTATGCTCTTACCCTCCCCAACTCTTTTTACTTTGGCTCTAGTATCCATAACAATTTTTAATATTTGTATATCCTCCAGTCTTTTAGTCTCTGCCATAGAGTGCGGATAGTTGGTATATGTTAAGAGGAGACATACAATGACTCTCTTTCATAGCCTGACTTGCTTCACTCAGTGCCAGGTCTTCCATATTTGACTACTTTCTATCAAATTCCAGGGCCTTGTTTTTTTTTTTTTTATGGCTGAATAGTATTCCATGGAGCATATGTGCCACACTTTTTCAATCCATTCATCTGTGAACATTTGGGTTGGTTGCATGTCTTAGCAATCGTGAATAAGGCTGCAATGAATACAGATGTGCAAGCGCTTTTCCAATTGGGTATTCTCCTGTCCTTTGACTAGATACCCAGGAGTGGAATTGCTGGATCATATGGTAGTTCGATTTGAAAGTCTTTGAAGAACCTCTATATTGTTCTCTACAGTGGCTGGACCAATTTATGATCCCACCAAAAGTGTAGGAGTGTTCCCCTTTCATCACATCCCCTCCAGCACTTATCATTTGTTTTTTTTTGTTTGTTTGTTTGTTTTTTAATCTTCACCATTCTGACTGGGATTAGGTGGTATCTCATTGTAGTTTTGATCTGCATCTCCCTTATGATGAGGGATGTTGAACATTTCTTCATATGCTTTTTGGCTATTTGTGTGTCTTCCTTAGATAGTTGTTTATTCAGCTCATTTCCCATCTTTTCACAGGATTAATCATTTTTTTCCAGGTAAGCCACTTGAGTTCCCTGTGTATTCTGGTTATCAGTTCTTTATCTGAAGCACAGTTAACAAAAATTCTCTCCCATGCTCAGGGTTGTCGATTCACACTAGTGACAGTGTCCTTTGCTGTGCAGAAACGTCTTAATCTGGTGTAATCGTGCTTATCTATTTTGAGGATTATAGCCTGTACTTTGGGGGGTCTTCTTAAGAAGTCTTTGCCTACCCCAATGTCCCCCACTATCTCCCCAGTGTTTTCCACCAGTAGTTTTACCGTTTGCAGTCGTAGGTTTAGATCTTTGATTCATTTTGAGTTGATTTTTGTTAATGGTGACAGATAGGGGTTCAGATTCATCTTTCAGCAAGTGGATACCCAGTTTTTCCAGCACCATTTGCTGAAGAGGTTTTCCTTTTCCCACTGGATTGACTGGTACTCTTTGTCAAAGATAAGTTGGCTGTATGTTTTGGGTTTATTTCTGGGGTCTTCACTCTGTTACATTGATCCTCATGTCTGTTTTTGTGCCAATATCATGCTGTTTTGATTATCACAGCTTTGTAATATATTTTGGGGTCAGGAAGTGAGATGCCCCCTACTCCACTCTTCTTGTGTAGAATAGTTTTGGCAATACAGGGTCTTTTATGATTCCAGACAAATTCTATAATTATCTTTTCTGGATATGCGAAGAATGTTTCTTGTAGTTTTATGGGGATGGCATTAAATGTGTAGATTAATTTGGGTATGATTGCCATTTTGATTATATTAATTCTGCTAATCCAGAAACATGGAATGTCCTTCCACTTTTTTGTGTCCTTTTTGAGTTCCTTTTTAAGGTCTTCATAGTTTTCCTAATAGCCTTGGTTAGTATCTTACACTTCTTGTGGCTATGGTAAATGGGATTACTTTCTTCAGTTCTGTCTCTATCTGCTTGTTGTTTGTATATAGAAATGCTATAGATTTTTGTAAATTAATTTTGTATCCTGACACTTTACTGTATGCATTTATTACTTCAAGGAGTTTTCTTGTGGATACTATTGGGTCTTCTATGTAAACAGTCATGTCATCTGCAAACAGAGATAATTTCAGCTCTTCTTTTGCTATTGGAATGTCTTTTATTTACTTCTCTTTTCTGATCGCTTTAGCTAGGACTTCCAGTACTATATTGAGTAGGAATGGAGAAAGTAGGCAGCCCTTGTTTTGTAGCTGTTTTTACTGGAAAAGCTTTAAGCTTTTCTGTATCCATTATAATGTTAGCTATAGGTTTTTCATAGATGGCTTTTATTATTCTGAGAAATGATCCTTCTATGCTAACATTACTGAGAGTCTTAATCATGAAAGGATGCTGTATTCTGTCAAATGCTTTTTCTGCATCAATTGAAACGATCATATGGTTTTTATCTTTCTTTCTGTAAATATGTGTATTATGTTTATGGTCTTGAATATGTCGAACCACCCTTGCATCCCTGGAATAAAGGTCACCTGGTCATGATGAATAATCTTTTGAATCTGCTGTTAAATATGGTCAGCAAGTACCTTGTTGAGAATTTTTGCATCTATATTCATCAGAGATATAGGCCTATAGTTTTCTTTTTTTGTTGTATCCTTATCCATTTTGGGAATGAGGGTAATGGAGGTTTCATAGAATGAGTTTGGAAGGGTTCCTTCCTTTTGAATGGATCTCTAGAAAGTGTGAGTAGGATGGGAGTTACCTCTTCTTTAAAAATTTTGTAAAATTCAGCAGTAAAGCCATCAGGACCTGGACTTTTCTTTGTTGGGAGGTAATTTATTATTGATTCAATCTCATTCTTTGTCATAGGTTTATTCAGGCTTTCAACGTCCTCTTGAGGCAATCTTGGTAGATTATACGTCTCCAGGAATTTGTCTATCTCATCCAGGTTTTCTTGTTTGTTGGCATATAGTCATTCATAATATCCTCAAATGATGTTTTGTGTTTCTGTTATATCTGTTGTAATGTTGCCTTATTCATTGTAAATTTGTTGTATCTGGTTCCTTTCTCTCTTCTTCTTAATTAGTCTAGCTAATGGTGTGTCAATCTTGCTTATCTTTTCAAAGAACCAGCATTTGCTTTCATTTATTTTCTGTATAATTCACTTATTTTTTATTGTATTTATTATTTCTTTTCTCCTGGCATTTTTTGTTGTTGTTGTTGTTTTTCTAATTCCCTGAGGTATGATGTTAGGTTGTCCTTTTGCCAGATTTCCATCTTTTTCTTGTGTACACTAATTGCTATGAACTTCCTTCTTATGACTGCTTTTGCCATATCCCATAAATTATGGAAAACTGTATACTCATTATCATTTCTTTCCATGAATCTTTTGATTTCAGTCTTAATCTCTTCAGTAGTCACGAAGTCATCTAGAAATAGGTTGTTTAGTTTCCATGTATTTGTGTATTTTTGAAGGGTTTTCCTGAGATTAAAATCAAGTTTAATTACATCATAGTCAGAGAAGATGCTGGATATAGTTCTATGCTTCTGAATCTGTAAAGGCTTGTTTCTTGTGCTATTATGCAGTCAATGTTCGAGAAAGTACCATGTGAGTCTGAGAAAAATGTATATTTTGTGTTTTTTGGGTGGAAAGTTTTTGTCTATCAAGTCCATCTGATTTATGCTATCACTTAGGTCCTGGATTTCTTTGCTTATTTTCTTGTCTCATTGACCTGTCTAAAGAAGAGAATGGGGTATTGAGATCTCCACCAATTATTGTGCTACAATCTCTCTCTCTTTATAGATCTTGCAGTCTTTCCTTTACATATTTGTGTGCTCCTAAATTCAGTGCATAGATATTTATAAGCATTATATCTTCTTGGTGAATTAGCCTTTTTACTACTATATAATGCCCTTCTTTGTCTCTTCTTATGGCTTTTGTCTTAAAGTCTATTTTGTCTGAAGTCAGTATAGTGACTCTGGCTCTTTTCTGGTTTCCATTTGCATGGAATATCTTTTTCCAGCCCTTCGCTTTTAGTCTATGTACGTCTTTATCTGTGAGATGGATTTCTTGTACGCAGCAGATGGAGGGTTTCTGATTTTTAATCTAGTCTGCCAGCCTGTGTCCCTTGATAGGAGAATTTAATCCATTAACATTCAATGTTATTATCGATATTTCCAGACTTGTCCCTAAAATTAAGTTGGCCATATTCTTGGTTGTTTTTGTTCTCTTGTTGGTGTATGTCTCTTTAGTTTTCTTGGTATAGTACTCCTTTCAGAATTTCTTGAAGAGCTGGTTTGGAGTTGGTAAATTCTATCACAAAATTCTCGGTTATTTTTATCCTAGAATTCTAGGTTTTGTTTATCCTTTGTTTAACGTTTTTATTGTCTTTTCCCACATGAAGGATAATCTTGCCTGGTAAAGTGTTCTTGGTTGAAATTGTTTTTCATTTAACACTTTGAATATATTTCCCCATTCCTTCCTTGCTTGCATTGTATCCCAAGAGAGATCCGGTGTTAGCCTGATGGGATAGCCATTTTGGATAATTTAACTTTTCTCTCTCATCAATCTTAGAATATTGTCATTGTCTGCCGTTTTGGTCAATATAGCTATAATGTGCTGTGGAGAGGATCTTCTTGGATTGATTCTACCTGGGGTTCTTTGTATTTCTTTGGTCTGTATGTTTGCCTCTCTAGACTTCGAAAGTTTTCTTCCAGGATTTTGTGGAATAGATTATCCATGCCCTTATTAGATTCTTTACCTTCTGGGATACCATATGTTCAGATATTTGGGCGTTTCATGGTATCTAGTATTTCTCATATATGATGCTCAGTTTTCTTGGCTGTTTTTTGAGTATTTTGATTTTTTTTCTAAGTTAGAAATTTTGTTTTCTATTTCCAAAATTAAATCTTCTGCATGGTATAACCTGCTTTTAATACTTTTGAGGGAGGTTTTAATTTTCTGTATTATAGCCTTCATATCTAAGAGTTCTGATTTTTTTTCTATTTTTTTTGTTTGTTTTTAATGTCCAATTCTTCTTTCATGTCGTGAAAGGACTTCCTCATCTTGGAGCTCAATGTTTCTTTTCTCTTGCATCTCATAGAATTTTGTTACCATAAATATTCTAAATTCTTTCTCTGACATTTTGGTGATATTCTCTAATAGTTCCCTACGTGGAGATAAGTTACAGTGTTCCCTTGCTGGAGATGTATTACTTGATTCTCTCATGCTTGAGGCTCTTTTCTGATTCTTAGTCATTTGGTAATGTACTCACTTCTGCTTAACTTGTTAGAAAAGGATTGTGAAACTGTGAGCCCATGCGTTTCCTTACTGTGAAATAATTCAGTGCTATTTTCTTACTTCTACTGTGTTCTCCAGTGTGGAAAAAAATGGGAGTTTTGCAATTGGATTTATAAGGGGAATTTTGATATTTTTGCAACCACTACAGTGAGGTACAAAGAATTTCCTAAAACTCACAATGTTCAGAATTTATCTACTATGCACCTAGTAATCTCTAGTGAGTGGATAAGGGCTGAGCAGTAAACAGGAGTGCAAGGTACAAGAAAAAGAGTAGGAAATAGAGGAAGAGAAAGCAAAGAAAAATAAGAAAAGTACTACAAGAAAAAGAGGGGGGAAAATGAAAAATTACTTTGCAGAAAATGAAATTGGGATAAAAATGGAAAAACGCGCAGTGCACAAGTGCACCATGCAAAGGCCTGACCTAGACAGAGGTAGAGGGCCCTGGAGGCGTTCTATCCTAGGTGTAGGAAGAAGAGATCAATTAACCTGAGAAAGGCACAAACAAAAAAGCTGTTTTTTGTTGTTTTTGTTTTGTTTTGTTTTATTTTGTTTTTTAAAAAGACAGAAAATAGAAGTTACCAAGCAGAACAAGAGGGAGACATTTGCGTACCTGACTGGCACTAGGGTCTACGGGGAAGCCCTGGCTTGGGGAGTACTTCACAGCCCTGAAGCTGAACCCAGAGGCCTGACCTAGACAGAGGCGGAGGACTCTGGAGGTTTTCTATCCTGACTGGACTGGGAACAATTTATTTGAAGATGGTGGGGTTTGCCGTATCTGCTGTTTTGATATTTCAGCTTAACATATTTTACAATGATATACATTTAGTTTTCTAAATAACATTAACTTAAATTCATATATTTTAGCCTATTTACTTCTCCTTTGAGAGAGAGAGGGGTACTCTCAAAGTTCTCTCACTGTGATCCACCTCCCACCTCTGCCAGCCAGGATTATTGACCTGTGCAAGTGCGCTCAGCACGTACAGGGAAACCTTGGGACACGACCCGAGACCTTCCTACAAGGCTTCTGCATCAAGGAGCATTGTTACCACTGCACCACCAAGCTAGCCCAATTGTAAGATTTTAGAAATGTTTATTTTTTACTTTTTATTTATTTATTTAGGGAGATGTTTGCTATAGGGTATGTGAACTCACCAGAGAGAAAGAGAGAGATAGAAGGCGAGAAGTAACCCCCCCACACACTGGGATGGCCACACCACAATCCCTTCTCCTCCATTCTCCTTTTGGGATATTAAGCACGCATGTACATGCCCTTAGCATGAAGTTTAAGCCACCAGGTCCAGGACTTGAACCGCAGTCGACTACATGGGAGTCCAGTGATGTAACCATTATACCATCTACTATCCCAAAATGTTTAGTTTTTCATTAAAGAGGAGAGGAAAAGATTGATGAACACAAAGTACGATGCCACAGATTGAGGGTGTAGATCTGTGAAAGAGGAAAAAGAAACTTTAAAAAGAAACGGTTTAACACACAGCCCCTCCCCTGGGGTCCCCTGTGTCCTCTGTCCCCTTGTGTCCTCTGTCTCCTTGTGTCATGGCTCTGTAAACACCATTTACTTTCGTTTAATATGGTAGCAAATCCCTTCACTACAAGGAAACACTCAGAATTGAAAAAGTTGAAATGCGAATTAAACTGAGTACATATGCATAGCTGGCAGATTTTTATTTATTATTATTATATATTTTTTCCTTGCCAGAGGGCACTTGCTCTCACTAGAGACCAAGACACAGAAAGGAAGAGGGAGAAAGCACCCTTCTGGCCTGGCATGGTGGTGCTTCTTTCCCTTCTCTTCCATGTCTCAAGTCTCAGGATGTGTGGCATGCACAACACGCATCTGACATACTTTCCAGGCCTCCAGATTAAGATTCCAACCACAGTCGGCTCCGTGAGCTCTAACTTCAATCACTAAGCTCTGGGGTCGGCCCTGAGATACCATTTTAATCTATCATAGTATCATACAACATCCATAGAGCTTAGAGCCCTGAGTCCATGATGACTTCAGTTTTGGTTGCTGTATGTTACAAGCAGGTGGCTTTGGCAAAGGATGAGAGCAATGGGTGGCCCGAGGCAGGTCCGTGTTGGCCCACAGGGATGTCTCCTCTGAGCAGAGGTGCCACTTTTCACTTCGAGCATCTTTTGCAAGAGTCCATCTTTACCAATTTTTTCTGTTATTCTTTGGCTATTCTAGCCTAAGAGAGAAGTGGAGTAGAAGACAAGATTTGAAGAGAAGGATTTTAGACACAGTAATCTCCACTACTGAGTAGGTATTTTGCTACCATCAGAAGAAAACGGAGCATCTTACCTTTTTTTTTTTTTTTTTTTTTTAGTTGGGGCATG
>NW_006159504.1:2498079-2516374 GCF_000334495.1 Tupaia belangeri chinensis | reverse complement strand
TCCCTACTGGAATGCCTGTTATTTCATTCTCCTGTCTGATCACATGGGCTAGGACTTCTAGTACTATATTGAATAGGAACAGAGAAAGTGGGTAGCCTTGTTTTGTAGCTGTTTTTACTGGAAAAGCTTTAAGCTTTTCTGTATCCATTATAATGTTAGCTATAGGTTTTTCATAGATGGCTTTTATTATTCTGAGAAATGATCCTTCTATGCTAACATTACTGAGAGTCTTAATCATGAAAGGATGCTGTATTCTGTCAAATGCTTTTTCTGCATCAATTGAAACGATCATATGGTTTTTATCTTTCTTTCTGTAAATATGTGTATTATGTTTATGGTCTTGAATATGTCGAACCACCCTTGCATCCCTGGAATAAAGGTCACCTGGTCATGATGAATAATCTTTTGAATCTGCTGTTAAATATGGTCAGCAAGTACCTTGTTGAGAATTTTTGCATCTATATTCATCAGAGATATAGGTCTGTATTTTTCCTTTTTTTTTGTTGTTGTATCCTTATCCATTTTGGGAATGAGGGTAATGGAGGCTTCATAGAATGAGTTTGGAAGTGTTCCTTCCTTTTTGGATCTCTAGAAAGTGTGAGTAGGATGGGAGTTACCTCTTCTTTAAAAATTTTGTAAAATTCAGCAGTAAAGCCATCAGGACCTGGACTTTTCTTTGTTGGGAGGTAATTTATTATTGATTCAATCTCATTCTTTGTCATAGGTTTATTCAGGCTTTCAACGTCCTCTTGAGGCAATCTTGGTAGATTATACGTCTCCAGGAATTTGTCTATCTCATCCAGGTTTTCTTGTTTGTTGGCATATAGTCATTCATAATATCCTCAAATGATGTTTTGTATTTCTGTTATGTCTGTTGTAATGTTGCCTTATTCATTGTAAATTTGTTGTATCTGGTTCCTTTCTCTCTTCTTCTTAATTAGTCTAGCTAATGGTGTGTCAATCTTGCTTATCTTTTCAAAGAACCAGCATTTGCTTTCATTTATTTTCTGTATAATTCACTTATTTTTTATTGTATTTATTATTTCTTTTCTCCTGGCATTTTTTGTTGTTGTTGTTGTTTTTCTAATTCCCTGAGGTATGATGTTAGGTTGTCCTTTTGCCAGATTTCCATCTTTTTCTTGTGTACGCTAATTGCTATGAACTTCCTTCTTATGACTGCTTTTGCCATATCCCATAAATTATGGAAAACTGTATACTCATTATCATTTCTTTCCATGAATCTTTTGATTTCAGTCTTAATCTCTTCAGTAGTCACGAAGTCATCTAGAAATAGGTTGTTTAGTTTCCATGTATTTGTGTATTTTTGAAGGGTTTTCCTGAGATTAAAATCAAGTTTAATTACATCATAGTCAGAGAAGATGCTGGATATAGTTCTATGCTTCTGAATCTGTAAAGGCTTGTTTCTTGTGCTATTATGCAGTCAATGTTCGAGAAAGTACCATGTGAGTCTGAGAAAAATGTATATTTTGTGTTTTTTGGGTGGAAAGTTTTTGTCTATCAAGTCCATCTGATTTATGCTATCACTTAGGTCCTGGATTTCTTTGCTTATTTTCTTGTCTCATTGTCTAAAGAAGAGAATGGGGTATTGAGATCTCCACCAATTATTGTGCTACAATCTCTCTCTCTTTATAGATCTTGCAGTCTTTCCTTTACATATTTGTGTGCTCCTAAATTCAGTGCATAGATATTTATAAGCATTATATCTTCTTGGTGAATTAGCCTTTTTACTACTATATAATGCCCTTCTTTGTCTCTTCTTATGGCTTTTGTCTTAAAGTCTATTTTGTCTGAAGTCAGTATAGTGACTCTGGCTCTTTTCTGGTTTCCATTTGCATGGAATATCTTTTTCCAGCCCTTCGCTTTTAGTCTATGTACGTCTTTATCTGTGAGATGGATTTCTTGTACGCAGCAGATGGAGGGTTTCTGATTTTTAATCTAGTCTGCCAGCCTGTGTCCCTTGATAGGAGAATTTAATCCATTAACATTCAATGTTATTATCGATATTTCCAGACTTGTCCCTAAAATTAAGTTGGCCATATTCTTGGTTGTTTTTGTTCTCTTGTTGGTGTATGTCTCTTTAGTTTTCTTGGTATAGTACTCCTTTCAGAATTTCTTGAAGAGCTGGTTTGGAGTTGGTAAATTCTATCACAAAATTCTCGGTTATTTTTATCCTAGAATTCTAGGTTTTGTTTATCCTTTGTTTAACGTTTTTATTGTCTTTTCCCACATGAAGGATAATCTTGCCTGGTAAAGTGTTCTTGGTTGAAATTGTTTTTCATTTAACACTTTGAATATATTTCCCCATTCCTTCCTTGCTTGCATTGTATCCCAAGAGAGATCCGGTGTTAGCCTGATGGGATAGCCATTTTGGATAATTTAACTTTTCTCTCTCATCAATCTTAGAATATTGTCATTGTCTGCCGTTTTGGTCAATATAGCTATAATGTGCTGTGGAGAGGATCTTCTTGGATTGATTCTACCTGGGGTTCTTTGTATTTCTTTGGTCTGTATGTTTGCCTTCCTAGACTTCTAAAGTTTTCTTCCAGGATTTTGTGGAATAGATTATCCATGCCCTTATTAGATTCTTTACCTTCTGGGATACCATATGTTCAGATATTTGGGCGTTTCATGGTATCTAGTATTTCTCATATATGATGCTCAGTTTTCTTGGCTGTTTTTTGAGTATTTTGATTTTTTTTCTAAGTTAGAAATTTTGTTTTCTATTTCCAAAATTAAATCTTCTGCATGGTATAACCTGCTTTTAATACTTTTGAGGGAGGTTTTAATTTTCTGTATTATAGCCTTCATATCTAAGAGTTCTGATTTTTTTTCTATTTTTTTTGTTTGTTTTTAATGTCCAATTCTTCTTTCATGTCGTGAAAGGACTTCCTCATCTTGGAGCTCAATGTTTCTTTTCTCTTGCATCTCATAGAATTTTGTTACCATAAATATTCTAAATTCTTTCTCTGACATTTTGGTGATATTCTCTAATAGTTCCCTACGTGGAGATAAGTTACAGTGTTCCCTTGCTGGAGATGTATTACTTGATTCTCTCATGCTTGAGGCTCTTTTCTGATTCTTAGTCATTTGGTAATGTACTCACTTCTGCTTAGCTTGTTAGAAAAGGATTGTGAAACTGTGAGCCCATGCGTTTCCTTACTGTGAAATAATTCAGTGCTATTTTCTTACTTCTACTGTGTTCTCCAGTGTGGAAAAAAATGGGAGTTTTGCAATTGGATTTATAAGGGGAATTTTGATATTTTTGCAACCACTACAGTGAGGTACAAAGAATTTCCTAAAACTCACAATGTTCAGAATTTATCTACTATGCACCTAGTAATCTCTAGTGAGTGGATAAGGGCTGAGCAGTAAACAGGAGTGCAAGGTACAAGAAAAAGAGTAGGAAATAGAGGAAGAGAAAGCAAAGAAAAATAAGAAAAGTACTACAAGAAAAAGAGGGGGGAAAATGAAAAATTACTTTGCAGAAAATGAAATTGGGATAAAAATGGAAAAACGCGCAGTGCACAAGTGCACCATGCAAAGGCCTGACCTAGACAGAGGTAGAGGGCCCTGGAGGCGTTCTATCCTAGGTGTAGGAAGAAGAGATCAATTAACCTGAGAAAGGCACAAACAAAAAAGCTGTTTTTTGTTGTTTTTGTTTTGTTTTGTTTTATTTTGTTTTTTAAAAAGACAGAAAATAGAAGTTACCAAGCAGAACAAGAGGGAGACATTTGCGTACCTGACTGGCACTAGGGTCTACGGGGAAGCCCTGGCTTGGGGAGTACTTCACAGCCCTGAAGCTGAACCCAGAGGCCTGACCTAGACAGAGGCGGAGGACTCTGGAGGTTTTCTATCCTGACTGGACTGGGAACAATTTATTTGAAGATGGTGGGGTTTGCCGTATCTGCTGTTTTGATATTTCAGCTTAACATATTTTACAATGATATACATTTAGTTTTCTAAATAACATTAACTTAAATTCATATATTTTAGCCTATTTACTTCTCCTTTGAGAGAGAGAGGGGTACTCTCAAAGTTCTCTCACTGTGATCCACCTCCCACCTCTGCCAGCCAGGATTATTGACCTGTGCAAGTGCGCTCAGCACGTACAGGGAAACCTTGGGACACGACCCGAGACCTTCCTACAAGGCTTCTGCATCAAGGAGCATTGTTACCACTGCACCACCAAGCTAGCCCAATTGTAAGATTTTAGAAATGTTTATTTTTTACTTTTTATTTATTTATTTAGGGAGATGTTTGCTATAGGGTATGTGAACTCACCAGAGAGAAAGAGAGAGATAGAAGGCGAGAAGTAACCCCCCCACACACTGGGATGGCCACACCACAATCCCTTCTCCTCCATTCTCCTTTTGGGATATTAAGCACGCATGTACATGCCCTTAGCATGAAGTTTAAGCCACCAGGTCCAGGACTTGAACCGCAGTCGACTACATGGGAGTCCAGTGATGTAACCATTATACCATCTACTATCCCAAAATGTTTAGTTTTTCATTAAAGAGGAGAGGAAAAGATTGATGAACACAAAGTACGATGCCACAGATTGAGGGTGTAGATCTGTGAAAGAGGAAAAAGAAACTTTAAAAAGAAACGGTTTAACACACAGCCCCTCCCCTGGGGTCCCCTGTGTCCTCTGTCCCCTTGTGTCCTCTGTCTCCTTGTGTCATGGCTCTGTAAACACCATTTACTTTCGTTTAATATGGTAGCAAATCCCTTCACTACAAGGAAACACTCAGAATTGAAAAAGTTGAAATGCGAATTAAACTGAGTACATATGCATAGCTGGCAGATTTTTATTTATTATTATTATATATTTTTTCCTTGCCAGAGGGCACTTGCTCTCACTAGAGACCAAGACACAGAAAGGAAGAGGGAGAAAGCACCCTTCTGGCCTGGCATGGTGGTGCTTCTTTCCCTTCTCTTCCATGTCTCAAGTCTCAGGATGTGTGGCATGCACAACACGCATCTGACATACTTTCCAGGCCTCCAGATTAAGATTCCAACCACAGTCGGCTCCGTGAGCTCTAACTTCAATCACTAAGCTCTGGGGTCGGCCCTGAGATACCATTTTAATCTATCATAGTATCATACAACATCCATAGAGCTTAGAGCCCTGAGTCCATGATGACTTCAGTTTTGGTTGCTGTATGTTACAAGCAGGTGGCTTTGGCAAAGGATGAGAGCAATGGGTGGCCCGAGGCAGGTCCGTGTTGGCCCACAGGGATGTCTCCTCTGAGCAGAGGTGCCACTTTTCACTTCGAGCATCTTTTGCAAGAGTCCATCTTTACCAATTTTTTCTGTTATTCTTTGGCTATTCTAGCCTAAGAGAGAAGTGGAGTAGAAGACAAGATTTGAAGAGAAGGATTTTAGACACAGTAATCTCCACTACTGAGTAGGTATTTTGCTACCATCAGAAGAAAACGGAGCATCTTACCTTTTTTTTTTTTTTTTTTTATATATGGGGCATGCACTTTCCAGAGAAAGACAGGAGAGACAGAGAGAAAGAGAGGAGAAAGCAACCCCTAGGGGAATGGTGCATGTGCTTACCAAAGAGAGACAGTGAGAGGGAAACTGAGAAGTTACTCCTCAGGAGGATAGCTATGCCATAATCCCTTCCCCAGTCTCTCCTAGGATTTTTGGCATGCACACACACATGCCTGTGGTGATTTTCAAGCCACCGGGTCTGGAACTCGAACCACAGTCAACCATGTGGAAGTCTAGCACCTTAACCATCATGCCACCAGTTAGTCCCTCATCTTACATTTATTTTTAAGATCTTTAAATTTCATTTATTTATTTTTTAGTTGCTATAGGGCACATGTACTTACCAAAGACAGAGATAGAAAGAGAGAGAAAGCAAGCTGCCAGGTCTGAAACTCAAACCAGGGTTGGCCATGTGGGAAACCAGTGCCTAACCACTATGCAACCTGCTGATCCTTTGTCTAACATTTTTGAAACTGTAATTTGATCAAAAAGAAAAAAAAAAGATGAATTTGGTTATGGCACAAGCTCAGTGCAAACACTGCAAGCAATGATACAACGTTACAACTGTTAACCCAAGAGTTACTAATGGGAATGGCACCAGATAGAATTAAGTCATTTTCTTACTGTGATTGTAGCTGTGTGATTTGGACCTGTTTACACATTGGCAGGAGAAATGCCTTGTAAATGCTGTGAATTTTAAATGCTGTACTTCATGCTGGTCTCCAGTGTAGAGTAAGCCCACATATTGCTCCTCCGCAAATTCACTCTCTCTTTCCTGGCTTGTCAACATCTGAAATGACAAAGAGGTGTGGAGGAGGTAGAGCTGTCTCCAGAGCAATGGCACACTTGCAGAGATGCAAGCCATGTTGCCCCCACTTTCATCTACTTTCTACAGTTTTATTATATCTGTCCTTTTAGAACAGAAGTCCTCAGAATTAACAGATGGGTAATGGTTATGTGGTTGGACTCCCATGTAGTTAGCTACCATTCGAGTCCCAGACTCAGAGGCTTAAATTCACACCAGGCATGTGTGCGTGCATGCCCAAAATCCCAAGAGGAGAAAGGAGAAGAAGAGATTGAGGTGTGGCCATCCTCTAGGGGGTGATTTCTCACATTCTCTCTCTCTGTCTCTCCAGCAAGCTCATGTACTCTATAGCAAAAATCTCTAAATTAAAAAAACAAACAAACAAAAAAAACCAGAAGTCCTCAAACCTTAATGTGGTAAGAACCACATGTGGATTTGTTAAAATTCAAGACTTCTGTACCAAACACAGCAGCTAGCCCTTGCAAAATTCTGTTCAAATTTGTCTTTATTACATTTCCTTATAATTGCTTCAAACCCTAATACAGGGCTTTAAAATGGAGGAAGTGCCCAAATTATCTGAGAAGATAGTAAGACAGCACTGTTTGGACTTCCATTCTCCAGGCTCAAACAAGCTTTTTAAGAATATTGCTAGTGATGGCAGAAATGAAACCAGAGTCACCATCACCACTGACAAGTATTTGAAAAGCATGAAGCTTGGGAGAGATGCCAAGAAAGCGTCTCTTCCTTTGCAAGGGGACGAGCAAAGCTAACAATAGAAAGCACAGGTTGGCGATGTTAGTATACAATTTTAAAATGATGATTAAAGAACATGTTTGTAAGCAGTTAAAGAGAAAGGGGATGTGGTGAAAAGGGAACTCTCCTACACTGTTGGTGGGAATGTAAATTAGTTCAGCCACTGTGGAGAATGATATGGAGGTTCCTCAAATACCTTCAAATAGAACTACCATATGACCTAGCAATTCCACTCCTGGGTATCTACCCAAAGGACAGGAGAGGACTCAGTCAGAAAAGCACTTGCACATCTGCATTCATTGCAGCCTTATTCATGATTGCTAAGACATGGAACCAACCCAAATGTCCACAAACAGATATATGGACTGAAAAAGTGAGGCACATATACTCCATGGAATATTACTCAGCCATAAAAAAAACCAACAAAGTCCTGGAATTTAATAGAAAGTGGACAAATATGGAAAATTTGTTGCTGAGTGAAGCAAGTCAACCTATGAAAGAGAGACATTGTATGTCTCCACTTAACGTATACCTACTCCCTGTACTCTATGGTAGAGACTAAAAGACTGGAGAACATAACAGCACTAAAATTGTAATGGACACTAGAGACAAAGTGGAAAGAGAGTGTGAGAGGGGAAGAGCATAGGAAATTTGGGGGGAAAATGAAGAGGTAAGACACTTGTGGGACACTGATAAGATTTATTATCTGTTGATGAGGATGTGTATGGTGGTCTCAACTGGGCTGAACTGAAGTATATATCATGCTGGTAAAGTCTCTTCACAATTGAAATGATGTATAGCAATTCAATATATGAATAATAATAAAAATATATAAATACAATAATAAAAAATAAATTAAAAACCAAAACAACAACAAAAAAAGAGAATGTGGAATCAACATGAGTCCATTAAGAAGTATCTATATCAAATAATGTCATTTCTTTTTTCTTCTCTAAAAAAGAAGAAAGGGGCTTGTATTTCCAGCAGTAGAGCAGACAAGATAAATAGAAAATTTTCCTTGGATAAAATGCTTCAAAATGCTAGATTTAATTTTTTTAAAGTGAAAAAAATAGAATCATTTTGAGTGGGGATATCTCAAGGTATGATAGTAGGGAGGATAAGTGTAGATACCAGAGAATGTCAGGGAGGAGAGTGGATGATAGAGGGTGAGTATGAGGGGCTAAAGGAAGAAGTACTTAACAGACACAAGAATGTAAAGCTTTCTGTTGAAAATATTATGTAGGGTATTATCCCTGATTTGATTGTCACATACTGCATGCATACTTTGAAAAACCTTATAGAGATGTACAATGATGGAATTTAAAAAAAAATAAAGAAGAAGAATTTTTAAGCTGAGTTGAGGGTAAAGACAACACAAACCAGAAAGTGGGATTGCACACAGCTATGTATGGTAGGGGTCTTATTCATCTGAGGACATAAGGCTTTGTTTGGGAAACTTGACCTGGATTTCACAAGGTTAAAGAGGGTTGACATCAAGGTGAAGGCTGGGACCCAAGCACAGAGAGGGGTCTAATCAGACACTGCCATGTGCCTGCCCTGGCACTCTGGGAAGAGGTGGAGAAGTCTCTGCAGTCTTGTGATTGTTTTTTGCCATAGGGCACATGTGCTTGCTGGAGAGAGACAGAGAAAGATAGTAAGAGGGAAAGTGAGAAATCAGTCCCTGGGAGGGATGGGGGATGGCCATGCCATAATTCCTTCTCCTCCATTCTCCTCCTGGGATTTCAGGCACATAGACCCAGGCACACTCTTGTGATTTTCAAGCCACCAGGTCCAGGACTTGAACTGTGGTCGGCCATGTAGGAGTCCAGTCTTAACCACCATGCCACCCTGTCTCTGCATTCTGAATCACAAGCCAGCATGTGCATGATCACAGCCGCAGTTCCAACTACCTGTGCGGCCTGGAATTCCTCCAAGGAAAAGTTTTAAAGTGCACCCAGTTTGGAAGTGCCCCAGGTGCTGGCAGAACACATAATCTTTCACTGAAAATGACTGTAAAAATAAGTCACAGGAATTCTCAAAGATAAAGATGCAAGATTGTTTAGAATATGCAACACTGAAAAAGATGCCATTCAAAGTAGCATCAAAAAATTTGATATATTGGAATAAATCCAACAAGAGAGATGCAAGCCCTTTATGTGAAAAAAAAAAAAAAAGTAGATATGCAACTTCTTTGAAAGCCATATGAAGTCATTTCCTATTCATGGGTAGGAAGACTCAGTATTATAAAGATGTTAATTCTCCCCAAACTGACGAACTGACAAACTTTGCAAGCATAATTCCAATAGGGTTTGGCATGGAACTTAAAAAATTGATTCTATTAGCATGAAAAAGCAGAGATCCCCCTTCCCCAACCAATAGCCAAAAATGTCTCTTTAATACAAATAGGTGGTAATGGAGCCAGAGAAAGGATTCAGCCTTCTAGAAATCAATAACTGATAAGGCAGGCAGTATGATACTGAGGCAGGGCTAGATCAACAGAAGAATAACCAGAGTCTCAAATTAGACCTTTACCTATGCTGAACTTCCATACACACAGAACTGCTGTAAGGAAAAGATACAACGTTTAATAAGTGGAGACAGTTTAATGGAGACAGTTGGCTATATGTTAAGGGAAAAATCTAAGATAACCTATTTATGACCTAGTGCTCAGAAAGTTTTATTTCTTTTTAATTTCTTGCACAGCTTATTCATTTATTTATTCCACGAGACATACAGACAGAGAGACAGATGCTCTCAACAAAGTCTTAACCCTCAACAAGGTCCAACTCTCAGTTGGCAGGGGTCACAGGAACACATACATGCCCAGCGTGCACAGTGAGGCCCCAGGATGCAAGCTCAGGACCTTTATCATTTCTGGTCCAGTTGCATTACCACTACATCACCCACCTGACTCCAGAGTGTTTTGTTTCTGTTTTTATAAGAAGTCGATGCCTGTTGTAAGGAAAATATCAGTGAACTCAAGTATATCTGAATTATCTCCTATTTATTAAGAGACACTAATAAATGAAGAAAAAAAGCCACAAATTAATAAAGGTATTTCAATATTTATCATTTCCAAAAGATCAATACCCAGAACATAAGCAGAATTCCTGAAAATTAATAAGAAAATAATAACAACAACAGCAAAAAAACTCAGAAGACTAAAACACATAAATGGGCATTTCACAGAAAATGAACCACAGAAAGCCTTTCAGCAAATGCTCAGCAAAAGTAACCAAAGTAAAGCCATCCTGGGGCATCATTTTACATCAGCCATGGTGGCAGAAGTTTAAAATGCCAAAATTTGGCATTGTAAGGCAAAGGAATGTTTAATGCTTAAGACTGACACTATCTTAGAGTGTAACTGGATACAATTAACATGAAAAATTTTTTATCATACAGGTTGAGTTTCCTTCATCTAACATACTTGGGACTGAAAGCATTTCTAAATTTGGATTTTGGAATATTTGCATAGGCATAATGAGATACCATGTCAGAGGAGCCAAGTATCCACACAAAAAGTACTTGTTTCATAAACACCTTGTACACATAGCCTGAAGGTAATTTTATACCTTTTTTTTCTTTTTCTTTTTTTTTTATTTAGAGAGAGATTTTTATTGTAGGGCATGTGCTCTCACCAGAGAGAGAGAGAGAGACAGAGAGACAGAAAGCAAGAAATCACCCCCCGGGGGGATGGCCACGCAGTAATCCCTTCTCCACTCTCCTCTCGGGATTTTGGGCACGCATGCACACGTGCCTAAAGTGAGTTTTAGGCTGCCAGGTCCTGGACTTGAACTGTGGTTGACTACTTGGGAGACCATCAATGAAACCATTATGCCACCTGATGGTCCCTTTATACAATATTTTTGAATCATAGCATTTTGACTATAATCTGTCATGTGAGGTCAAGTGTGGCATTTTCCACGTGTGGCATCATGTCATGGTTGAAAAGTGTCAGGTTTTAGAGCGTTTTCTATTTTGGATTTTCAGAGTAGCTCAACCCAGATTTAGTAAATTTGAAAATTAAGACTGCACAATAAGGCCAGCAACCCCACTCTCAGTAACATTTCCTAGAGAAACACTTGTCTAACAGGACACGTGACAATGTTCACATTATTCATCATGGCAAGGAACTAATACAAGGAAAACGTTAAACTGATATCAAACATTGTCAAAAGGAATGAGACAGCCAAAGGATTTGTAGGGAAGGATCTAAAAACACTCTATTTACACCAACACACATAGGATGTCCTATTATATACATTTAGAAAAAGAGTTCAACAACATTATTTCTGCAGACGTACAGAAAGTGGTAAAGTGTGAAGAAAGGAAAGCTGATGACAAATGTTAGGTAGGATATAGTCACTTCTGCGGCAGGTTAGGAAGTGAAGTGATGGCACAGCACAGCCACTGGGACTGTTCTTATGCTGGGGGGACACCCATGAGTGTTTGTCTATTATTATTATTATTTTTTTTTTTGGAGAGGTTTTTGCTATAGGGCACGTGCGCTCACCAGAAAGACAGAGAGAGAGACATAGAGACATAAAGGAAGAAATCAACCCCCAGGGAAGATGGCCACACCGCAATCCCTTCTCCTTCATTCTCTTCTTGCAATCTTGGGCACGCACGCACACGCGCCTGGCGTGAGTTTAAGCCACCAGGTCCGGACCTCAAACCATGGTCGACTACCTGGGAATCCAGCAACATAGCCATTATGCCAACTGCTGGTCCCAAGTGTCTGTCTATTACTGCCTTCCAAACAGTACCTAGATGTTGGGTGCACTTTTCACATATGACATATCACAGCAAAAAAAAATTTTTTTGAGAGGTTTTCCTATAGGGCACAAGCGCTCGCCAGAAAGACAGAGAGAGAGACAGAGAGACAGAAAGCAAGAAATCATCCCCCAGGGGGTTGGCCACATCGTAATCCCTTCTCCTCGTTCTCCTCTCAGGATCTTGGGCATGCATGCACATGCGCCCGGCATAGGTTTAAGCAATCAGGTCTGGAACTCGAACTGTGGTTGACTACGTGGGAGTCCAGCGACATAGCCATTACGCTAACTGCTGGTCCCGCACAGCAAATTTTAAGTGCTGCACAGATTATTGAGATGTAGACGCCCGTAGGCATGGTGCATAGTGATGTAGACTAAACCTCGACACTTAAGTATATTTAAATATAATGAAATTCTGACTTGAGGAGTTTTTGTTTTTAAGTATTCCATAGGACTTTGCCCTAAGACTTGAACCCCTTTCTTTCATAAGCTTATTTATTTTTTATTCTATGAATGAGAGAGAGAATGAGTGATGGAAAGACTGACAGAAATACAACACCCGCAACGGGGGCTGCACACCACGGTGCACCCGCAGCCTTCAGCCAGCCTGGATCATCGGCACACGTGTGCCCTGCATACTCATGTCGGCCTTGGGATAGAACTGGCAACCTTCCCAGATGAGTCTGCCTCACAGAACTTTGCAGCTTACCACTTTTGCATCACTGTCCAGCCCCCTTAACTCCTGCGTGTTCATGTCTTGTGCCAGTATTTACTCAGAGGCTCTGATCACAGCTTTATTAAGGTATTAACTCAGCACAAGGTCATCCTCTAAGGTGCTGCTGAGTTGACAATGCCCTGGGCGAGCCTGCTTCAATGTGCTCCCTTCATCTGCTCAGCAGGACAGGGCTGATGAAGAGGAAAGTGAAGCCAGCTGTAGGGAATGAAGGCCTGGAGTCAGAGGGGTGGGCAGGGCTTCGCAATATATATGACAGGGAAATATCTGAAGTCAGCTCCATAAAAGAAGTAGTGTATCTCTTCCGTATCACTCCCGAAGAGCTCTGTGCATTTTAAGGATGCAGAATTTAGTTCACCATGAGAAAGAACTCTGCAAAATTTCTAATTATTCAGTCAACGCTGAGAAATGAGGAGAGGTGCTAAGAGGTACAGTTCATTGCTGCTGACAACCCCACGGCCCACGTTTCATCCAGACTCTCCTACTGACGAGCTTTCTCCCGTGCGCAGAGAGTTTGCTGGGCAGAAAGGCAGAACCTTCTTCACCTGTCTCTGTATTTCCCTAAGTTTGCATTGTACCTGGTACCTACGGGTGCTCAGGGTAAACAGAGCTGATGGGAATGAGAAGTCAGTGCTGAATTGCTTTGCCCCAGGAAGCAATACCAGTTCTTCCCCTTTTGAAAAAAATATTTATTCTTGATCTGTAACCGTGTGACTCTCGGTTCCAGTGGCTCTGTTTATCCATATATTCCGATCACAGTCCGGAAGTAGTACCGACTGATGAGGAAGTATGTCTACTCCATCTATGAAGCTGGAAAAACAGAGTCAGGACTTCTAGACAGACAAATAGTGAGGAGGCTGGACCAAAAGCAAATGCAGTTGTTGAGGAAAGAAAGATGGCAGTTTTCCAAAACCATGCCAAACGAACCTACTTCAACTATTAGTATGACACATCATTTATTTAGTCTACCAGAGTACAAGTATGCCAGCCCTTGTACTTCCGCAGGTTATTCAAATCCCGAGTCGTTAGCAGAAGATGCAGAATCCTTCTCAGGGCTTTCCTGCTCCTTCCACACTCAGATTACAAAGGGCTTGAGGGAAAGTTCTTGGAGTTGACACTCTGCTGGCGGGGACCATAGAGGGAGAGATGCAGCCCCACCCCTAAATACCGGCTTCTGGTGCTTTCCTGCTTCGTGCTGCCAGAGTGTCACCGCAGCCATCTGCTTCCATACGGCCTCACTGCCCTGACATTTACACAGTCCCGGGTGGTGACTGAGACTCGCGCTTTGAACACATCAGATGCTCAGCCATCTTTCCCCATGGGAGAGAGCTTTGCCTGGGTAGCCGGGTCCTGGGGACCATGAGAATTAGTAGTGTGCTCTTCCAGACTGGCCCTCACCTTGGGATCCTGAGGACTAGGATCGGAACCAGGGTCTTCACTTCAGATGCCCCCTCCCACTTTGAAGCACATTACCTCTGGGCCCACTGAGTGTCTGTGACTCTATAGTTTTCCTGATAAAGCCAATTTGTTTTCCAACCTTGAATCTCAGCAAGAATCAGGTAGTCCAGGTCCCTTCCCTTCAGAACACACTTCCTTCCATGTCACCTGGGATATTTATCACCCAGGCTTCCTTTCCTGAAGCCCCACAGGGTTCATTTCATCCTTGCCAGGGCTTATCTTTGTACAATAATGGATCCCAGGAGTCCCACTGAGCTGTTGTTCAGGCAAGCCAGACATGAACCTCAGCATGGTTTCCAGAACATTCACATTCTAAAAACTAACTGCCGTGCCAGGTTCTCCACCAGTCCCCATCTTGACTTACAAATACAGCTCGACATCACCAGAACCCAAGGAACAAGGGCCATGTTAGGTACCTTCCCCTTAAGGCCAACGTGTGCTCCAGGAAGACACCATGAATTAAACTCCAAAAGCACTGAGGCGTCAAGGAAATCCTCCCGGCAGCTGTGTAGAGCTGTGTCCTTCCTCATAGCACTCCCTTGCACTTTTTACGCATTCTTGTTTTTCTAGTCCAAATCTCAATTTTTCTTCCCTAACATTTAATTTTGAAAAATTCAATTCTGCAGAAGAGTTCTAAGACAAGCATGATGAAAACTCACACATCCTTCATGTAGACTCACTGGCTTCTCTCTCGACTGAATTTGAGACTTGGTTCCAGGGATCCTGACATTTAACCTCTGAATAGTCTTGCAAGTGACTCAAGAGTAAGAATACCCTCCTACATAAAACAGTGCAATTATCTCCCTCAGAAAATGGACATTGATTCAATGTTATTGCAGTCTGTATTTAAATCCCTTCTTTTCCCACTTTTTTCATATACATTCAATCGAGGACCTTATTTTGAATTTAGATGCCATGTTTCTCTAATTTTCTTTATCTCTTATGTAGTTTTTTTTGTTGTTGTTGAGAGGTTTTGCTATAGGGTGTGTGTGCTTCGCCAGAAAGACAGAGAGAGACAGAAAATCAGAAGGTGAGAAATCACCCCCCTGGGGGGATGGCCACACTGTAATCCTTTCTCCTCCATTCTCCTCTCCGGATCTTGGGCGCACACGCACACATGCCTGGAGTGAGTTTAGGCAACCGGGTTTGGCATTCGAACTGCGGTCGACTACATGGTTGTCCAGAGACATAGCCATTATGCCAACTGCTGGTCCCTAATTCATGTTATTGATGAATAATTCCTCAAACTGTTATGTAGGACATGCTGTTGACATTTTTGAAGTACTCGGGCCTGTAGTTTTGTAGAATGTCCCTTCGTTTGTATTAGATTTGTATTAGACCTTTATTTCATAATTAGATTCAGATTGGACTTCCTGGCAGACGTGTGACTTCGGTATTAAACACCCTCTTTAAACCTCTCCCTCACTCGTCACTCGTTCAGGCAGCTTCCACTCTCCGTAACTGTCCCAGGCCTCATCAGGACTTCAGGGGCCCTAGGCACTTACCTCTTTGAGGGCTTCTTCTTCCATAAAAAACAGTAAAAATTGTATTTTACAATTGTGTTTGTATAAAGACTAATGTAATCATTCTATATTCATTAGTATATATAAATTATAACCCTATCCATTTATCTATTCCGACTTTAAAAGAAATTAAAATGAAGGCATTCTGTGAGCCCCTAAAATGTACCAGGGCCCAGCAACAAGCTTTATGGACAAATTGACTCCGACTCTCTTTATCCCTGACCCCAAGTGTCCTCTCTCTGTCCCTGTTTCTGTCTTTGATGTCTCTGTCTCTCACCAAATCTCCCAGCACCACCAGTTCTCGCTCTCATTTGTTCCCCTGGTGTCAGTAAAATTCTCCATCGTTTTCCCATCTTTTTTCTTTTTCTTCTTTTTCTTCTTTGTTTCTTTTTTTTTTTTTTTTTTTTTTGGTTCTCTGTAAGGTGTATGAGCTTGCCAAAGAGAGAGAGAAAGAAAAAACAAACAAACAACAACAACAAAAAAAACCCCACGCGCCTTGATCCCTTCTCCTCCATTCTCTCGAGATTTTTGGCAAGCAAGCACACGTGCCTATTGTGTTTCTTAAGCTGCTGGTCTGGAACTCGAACCTCACAGCTGACCACGTGGGACGGAGCTGCCTTAACCACCATGCTACCTGGTTAGTCCCATTTCCCCATCTTTAAATAGCTTCTTTTCACAAGAAGACTAGTTCAAGCTTCCAACTTCTGATTCTCTCTTCCACGCCCATCACCCTCTGCACGGCACTAGCCAGTGCCCAACTGCAGGAGAGACCCTTCTCCTTAGTCATCTCCTGGGCTATGACTTTATTGTCAGAAATGTAATTCTGTAGTCTTCAGCAGTTTTCTTGTCTTATTCTCCTCTATGAGGTGACTTCAAAACATTTATGGCAAACTAGAATTAAAGTTTGAGTTTACTTTGGTGCAAAAAGAAAAATTGAAATCCATGCATATTTCTTTTATCATGTACATTTTCTGTGAACTTTTTGAAGACCTCTCATGTTACTTTAACTTTCATTGCTATCAAGGACTTCACAAAAGAAATGAGCTTCCTCGTAGCAGAAAAGCCTGCGGTTTGAGGCAGAGAACCTGCCATCAGTCAAGATTATGAACCCACAGCTAGTGCTAATGAATATAAGTTAGCTCTTTCTTTGAAATGCATCAGTGTTCCATTTTAATGATTTTTTTTAAGTTTAGTTCTTCTAAGAGACAGACAGAGAAAAAGAGATAGAGACCATCCCTAACATGGTCTTCATGACATGCTACACCTGCAGCCTTCAGCCAGACCAGGATCATGGCCAAGTGTGGACATAGTATACTCAGGGAGGTCTCTGAACTTGAACCAGGAAGTTTCACATGAGAAACTGACCCAAAGAATGTTGCATTTTACTACTATACCACTATCTGGCCACCAACGTTAATTCTTTACTAAAACCCAGAGGCTGCCTAAAACCTGGAGTTTCTTTTTTATTGGAGGTTTTTGCTCTAGGATGAATATGCTCACCAGAGAGAGACAGAGACAGTGAGAAGGAAAGTGAGAAATCACCCCCTAGGTGGAGTAGCCATGCCACAATCTCTTCTTCCCCACTCTCCTCCTGCAGTCTTGGGCATGCACGCATACATGCCAGGCATGATCTTGAAGCCACTGGGTCTGGGACTTGAACTGTGGTTGAGACCACAGTGCTATCTGCTGGTCCCAAGCCTGGGGTTTCTTTCCAGCCTAATCTGAGCTGCTGTTTGTTTAGCACTTCTGATGTCCCAAGGTCCCTGCAAAGCACTGAATATCAGTTCTTTTCACCTCCGCAAAAACTCCCATGGAGGGTGCCACTATCCCCATTACACAGAAGGAGCAGCTGAGGCTTCACACATCTAACTTGCCCAGGCTCTGCCATCAAAGAGGTGGACAGGATTCAGACCACATCTGTCTCACTCCCACATTCCTGAAGTAGCTGCTTCTTCCTAGATCTGCAAGGGGTTATGGCCTAGAGATGGGAGAGTGGATAAGGGAGGAGAGGGAAACTAGAGACCTTGCTGGCTGTCCTCCCTCTCTCCCTCAGAGAGAGTGCACAATGTGGCCTGCATTTTAATCTATTTCCCCATTTCTGTTGGTGGGCCATATAGGATCCTTGGATACTCTTAGAGTAAGTTTCCATAGGGGGAAAAATGCTTTTACTCAGCCTGATTCTATTCTCTAAACACAATCACTCCTTCTGTCTCAGGTTTTTTACCTGTGAGACAGAACGTTCTGACTCAGAACAAACCTTTTTAGGTCAAATAATGAGTGTTTAATAAATACCTCTTATCATCAGCAGAGAACATCATATTTTAGTATAGGGCAACATTGGAAAGTTAAAGTTATAAAATGAAAACAGTCAGACCGTAAAATAAGGAGGGAAATCTAAAATATAAACAAGCCTATGTCCTTTCATTATCAAACAAAAAGGAACACTGAAATTGTTCTCAGGAACAGTTAAACACCTCAGCCATTATTTGACAAACTAGGGCTTTGCTGGAGGAAAGACAGATTCCTGGGCTTGAGAAAGTACATTCATCAAATTCCTTGCTACCCACAGAATGCAAACCCAGGAGGCAATGCTGCTTCTCCAGAAAAAGGAGAGCAAGGGGCGTGACTGTTCACTCGGCCTGTGCCCAGGCTCCCGGGACACAGAGAAGCGGAGCGAGTCTGGTGAGTAACAGCAGCCTGCTCATTAGCCGGCGGAGGCCCTGGCTAG
>NW_006159504.1:2496487-2497936 GCF_000334495.1 Tupaia belangeri chinensis | reverse complement strand
GCGCCCTGCTCATGAGCCGGCGGGGCCCCGGGCTAGCCAGCCCCACGCCACAGCAGTAATAAAAGCAGCGGCATGTGGGCCGGCGGGCACAGGTGCCTGCAGGAAAGCAGTGACTAAGTCTCCCCGAGGCCAGGTACCATCATTGCACTTGGCAGGAACCAGTCCCTCCAGGGTCTGCCGTGGTCCTGCTCCTGGCCCTACTCTGACTAGAAAGCTCACCCCAGGGCTTTGCTGGCTCCAGTCCCAGAGGACGTTTAGAACCCAAAGTATGAAATAAATATACACAACTCCATAGTGATACAAAGAAATGACTTAATAAACAAATAAGTGGGAGAAACTCTTCCTTTATAGGAAAATTCCACATGAACCTCCCTTCTGGAGGTGGTGGTTAATTCCTCCCACTGCCCCATCCCCTTGGGAATAAGCTAGGCCTAGTGACTCATCCCACATAATGAGGAGGGAAGGGTAATGTGGAACTTTGAAGTACAGAGACCTGACAGACACTGGCTGAACCCAGGACAGAAAGCCAGCCTCACATGGGTCCCAGGTACCCGCCCTACAACGTGAGGAGAATTCACATCTATGGCATTGTTTCCAAAAGCTCCTAACCCCAGTCCAACCATGAGGAAAACTCTGCACAAACCCACATTGTTCCAGTCCCTGGCCAGAACCCCTTAAGACCATCAAGATCATAAAGGACAAGGAAAGACTGAGAAACCGTCATAGACCAGAGATAACGAAGGAGACATGACAACTAAACGTGAAACGATACCCAGGATCTGGGTATTGGAACAGCAGGAGGACACTCATGGAAAATCCTTGAAACCCGAATAAAGTCAGGGAGGAGCTTAGTGGTAATATACCAATGTTGGTTTTAACAAATGTTCTACAGTGATGTAGGATGCTGACTATGGGGACGCCTAGTAAGAGGTATACCGGGACTCCGTGGTATCTTCTCAACCTTTCTGCAAATGGTAGGGATGGGAGAAATATTCTTTTCTTTCTCATCTGGGACTCTTATTTAAAAAAAAAAAAAAAAGAGAGATTAACAAGAGAAAAAAAAAATAGAAGTTTACCAATATGTATATCTTATGTGTATGCAGGAGGAACTCAGAGAAAATGAGGAAATGTCAAAGAGGTGGCCTAGAACTCTGACTTCTGAAGCATCAATAACAAAGAATAATACATTTTTAGAGAATTGGGGAGACAAAGAAAAAGGACTTTGAGTCCCTTGGTTGGAGAGCTGATTGTGGGAAGGCAAATAGATGGGAATCTAATGGCAGATTAAAAACCCAGTTGGTAAAGTGTGTTATGTAGATCCTTCTGGTAAAGTCTCCAGGGGAATAAAAGTCCAATGTTGTCTTTTGTAATAACTTTTGTCTTATCTGACAAAGAGAGAAAGGGGACACCTTTGTAAATCAATGTCTCGATTTGGGACAACTAGGGAAA
>NW_006159504.1:2494365-2496456 GCF_000334495.1 Tupaia belangeri chinensis | reverse complement strand
AGCTTTTCTTGTATCTGCTTCTTTTTATTTTTTTTTAAAGTTTTAAATATTTAAAAATTTCTTTGATGACAGAGAGAGAAAGAAAGGTAGAAGGACCCCCAACAGTCTTAACACTACAGTCCACACCCCGCCTCAGCTAGCCAGATCTGGAGTGTGTGTACACACCCAGCGTGTACAGAGAAACCTCAGGACTTGAACCTGGGACCATCCCATATGGTCCCCGCATCACAGAGTACTGCATTATTATGGCACCAGTGTTTTTGGCCTTCTGCTTCTTTTCAGTAGTCTTTAGCTCAAAATAATCCTATACCAAAGTGGCATATTTCAGGGTTGGTATGTCCTGTTATGCTTCAAAATTCAAACTTATTCTAAAATAAAAGTAATTAAAAAAAACTAAGTTTACCTCCTACAAAAGGAATAGGTTATTAGGACTACATATTTTTTGGTACGTCCTAAAATCTAGTTCAAAATTTGCTTCCTCTTCCCCATATTTGACTCATTTTTACAATTTAGCATCCTAGTGGCTAGAAGTTTTAGTCTTTGTACACCTTCTGAAATCGAGGTGCTTGTTCAAACTAGCAGCTGTATTAACAGCTTGATGAGGCCCATCCTCACATACACCTCCTCACTCACCTCTCCCTGACATCTTGACTGTCTGGTTCCCCGGAGAGTCACGTGTCCATCATGCAGAGTTGCCCAACCTCCTATTTTGAATATTATTAAATATTATTAAATATTCAAGCAGCTAAGGTATGCACAGACTTGAGAGCAGAGGGCAAAGCTTAAAGAGCTAACTAATGAAACTTTAGATTTTAAAGTATTTTGATGTATTTTAGCTCTGAATAGTTCTCTGCCAAGGACGGCATTACTGCTGATTAAGGTTGGTGGTCAGGAAAGTGGGAACAGAAGAAGTGTGTTAAGAAAATGTTAGCCTGTTCTGGCCAGGGGGTTCCCAGAGGCCCTTGTGAGATTAAAAAGTGGCTGGGGTGCAGATAGGAGAAGGAGGAGGGAAGGCAGACTGGTGTGCCCTACTAACACCCTAGGCTCGTCCTCACATATACCTTCCCACTCACCTGTCACTAATATCCTGACTCGCTGGTTCTCCAGAAATCCACGTGTCCGCCATATAGAGTTGCCCTCCCTCTTATTCTGAGAGCCACCACCACCATCCTATTGACAGAGGGAGTCTGAGTCCCAGCTCATGCTACCACAGAGGATCCTCCACAGGGCACAAATCTGCAGCTGGAACTGGAGAACCACTGTCCTCAGAAACAATCACAAACCTAGCAAGGCACTATACTGGCTCATACGCTAAGAGAGCAACTGAGGAGGCTTAGTAAGATAAGAACAACTTGATAGCGCCGTTTCTCTGTGGAAATGCAATTCAAATTCTGAGCCATCAAGTTATAATAGACGATTGGGAACATTTAGAAGTTGGGAACTGCCTGATCAAATGAAATTTTGAGCTTAGGAACATTGAAGATACAGGCCTTGATCTATATCATGAAAAAACAAGTCAACTTGGGCCAAAGAGTGGTGCAGTGATAATGCAACTGGGACCACATGGGTAAGTCCTGGGTTTCACATGTCAGGGCCTCTCTGCACTCCAGGCATGTGCCATACCTGTTATCTGGGCTTGCCGATACTGGGGGTGATCAGTACAAGAACCCCAATGGAAGTATATGTCTCTCCCTCTCTCTCTTTCTTGCTCATGGAAGAAATACATTAAAACTTTATTTATTTATTTTTTTAAAGACAACATGTAGTTTTATATAGGGAGCATTTAAGATAAAAATAGAGACAAAAATGGAGTCAAAACTCTGTGAGAGGGGCCAGACATAGAGGCAACTGTAAGAACATATCACTCTGTGAAGCCATCCCACATGGGAAGGTTCCCAGTTCAAGCCCAGAGACCTACCTGAGCAGACCAGGCCCCTGCTTGCCCATGGTCTCAGGCTGGCTGAAACGGGGGGAGATCACAGTAATCAGGACCTTCTTGAGGTTCTCTCTCTCTGTCCTTCTCACTTTTGGATGAAGTAAATAAATAAACTTAAACATTTTAATAAAAACCTCTTCCTACCTGGGAATGCC
>NW_006159504.1:2477211-2493816 GCF_000334495.1 Tupaia belangeri chinensis | reverse complement strand
CAATTTTAATAAAAAGCTCTTCCTACCTGGAAATGCCGAAGCAAATATCAGGTGCTGCCTGAGGGACATGAAATTGTAAGGCAGAGGCATGCGGGTAGAGCATGTACGCAGGAGGTCAGAAGACAACACTGAGATGTGAACTAATTTTGCACTTTCAATCATGGAGCACTCTTTCAAATGAAAATGTCTATCTTTAATTTCCTTTGTGCATTACAACAATGAGTTATACATTTTTCATGAGATCCAAATGGGGATACAGATTTATATCTTCCTCGGGTGTAAGTGTTATCGTGGAATTTGAATTGCATCATGAGTTTTTCTCTATAGAAAACAACTCTATACAGACAGTCACATTCACAACGCCATGGTCTAGGTCTAGATATTTGGAAGGTGAGCATTCTTGGTTTCACTTTGCCATGAAAAAGCAACTGAAGACTTAGGAAACTGTCTTTATTCACCAGATAACTCTTTTTAAAATCATATTGAGCTGCAAACTTCCAAACTGTTCTGTTACGTGATCAACATTTTCTGATGAGCTATAGGATAAAAATGTATCAGTGTGTTATACTAAAGAAAAATTAAAGTATGACTGATTTCCTACAAAGGTAAGGGGCCATTGGTTTATACCTGGAGAGAAGGATGTGTATCAGAAAGCCTCCACTTAGGCCATTTCCATTTCAGAGCTGAAGCTTTGCAGTTGATTGACCAATGACTAGGAAATTGAGCATTGTGATAGGCTGATCTTCTATTTTCTTTTTCTTTTTTAATTTATTTATGTTATTTTATTTTTTTGAAGAGGTTTTAGCCGTAGGGCGCGTGTACTCGCCAGAAAGACAGAGAGACAGAAAGCGAGAAATCACCCACCAGGGGGCATTGCCACACCGCAATCCCTTCTCCTCCATTCTCCTCTTGGGATCTTGGGCATGCATGTACACGCCCAGCATGAGTTTTAGCGGCTGGATCCGGGACTCAAACCACGGTTGACTACAAGGGAGTCCAGCGACATAGCCATTATGCCAACTGCTGGTCCCTGATAGGCTGATCTTCTAATCTGCTATTTTCCCTAAGGTGCAATTACTGCTTTCTGTATTGGAAAATTGTGTACTTTGCCACTTGGAAGATCTTTGATGCAGTTAGTCTACTTCAGTGCACAGAAGGCTGGGCTAGTGTACGTTAAAGAGGAAGAATCTCCCACTTTCCTGTAGAGTAGGTAAAGAAGGCAAATCCTCAAAAATCTTATATAAATCTCAGATGGGCATTATAATGTGAGTTTCTTGTTCATGAAATTGAACCAGGAGATGGCATAGTGGTTACATTGCTAGAGTCCTACATGGCTTACTATGGTTGGAGTCCTGGACCCAGTGGCTTGAAAATCAGCCAGGCACCTGTGTGTGCATGCCCCAAATCCTGAGAGGAGTATGGATTGTAGCATGGCTATACCCCTGGAGAGTGATTTTTCACTTTCCCTCTCTCTGTGTCTCTCTCTCTCAGGCAAGCACACACACTCTAAGGCAAAAACCTGTACAAAAATAAAAATAAAAAAAGAAAGATAAGTGAGTATTATGAAAAAATTAAACATGGATTTCAAAATTTTTTGCACCAAAATAAACTTGTACTTTATTCTGACTTTTCCACAAATGTTTTAGAGTCTATTCTTTTTTAAAAAAGAATTATTATTATTATTATTATTATTATTGTTAATATTATATTTCACATGAATTTTGCCAGAGAAAGACAAAGAGAGAGAGAGAGAGAAAGCTGCCAGGTCCGGGACTCAAACCATGGCCATGTGGGAATTCCAGCACCTTAACCACCATGCCACCTGCTGGCCCTTAAAGTCTATTCTTATCATCTCAATAGATGGATTGGGAAACTTTGTTTAAAAAAAGGCTTTAGCCCTCAAGGTAAATTGTTGAACCACAATCTCCTGGCACAGATGTCCCCTCTGTAATGGTGGTCTCTTGGAGATCTCTGTGCAAGTGATGAAGTCAGAGACCTGCTTAGGTAGATGGGTCTAATCGGAATCTTTATGACATTGTGATGCCTGCCATAATGCATGTGGGAATGCACGTGGGGAATGAAAAGCCTCAAATTCAGCTCACAGAGTTTTTTCAAAATTGCATGTAATTGAATTCTCTCTCCATAATGCAACAGACTTACAATTTCCTCTTCTCCTTCATGCCTGACCATTAATGATCCACTTCATACTGTCAGCCATGGAGAAGATCAGTAGGAAAGTAAACAAAAGGACATTCCTGGTGTTAATCTTGATGTTTAATCTGCTGATTGTATCTTTGCTGGGGACACTGATTGTGCAATAATATGCATTTCTTTTACATAATTACTATTTCTTTTCTCAGTATGAAGGATTCTGTGAATCCCCTGTGTGCCCGTTTGTATAAATAAAAGTTTTTCTGCACAGAAGGGCCATCTCATTCATTAGATTTTCAAAAGGGTCCTTGTACCAAAGTTCTGGAATCATTATTATTATAATAGTAAAGTGAACACATAAATAAACTCAAATTCAGGCCATATAAGTACATGAAATAAAGAACTAACCTATGATGACTTCATAAAAATCTTCCAAATGAAACTTAAAGACTCCAGATACTCATGACTTGCACTAACTTTAAATAGCATGTACAGATATAACTAATGACATTTAAAAGAATACATTTCAAATTTATAGACTCCAACATAGCTATCATCCTTTCTAAAGCATCATTCAATCTTATTTTTTAACTCATTGGAAACTGACTTCATGATATGTAAATTATTTTATAAATTACATTCAGGATCATTGTTCCTAAGCCCACTCTAGAAGGAGGCCTTAATGAGAAATTAATAATTTAAATAGTGTTGAGTATATCAAATGTAACTTTGATGTTGATTGCGTTTATGAAGAAAAGCATTATAATCAAAATACCTTTGAGGAAAAAAATGTTCTTGGCACAATACTAAACACGTAAGAGCTGCTCTAATTATGTTTAATATTTTTGGCATAGTGTCAAATTCCTGTGGTATTGAAAATTACAGTGGGAAAGGTTTTTTTCCAAAGTGGTTTCTAAAACAAATAAAGCCTATACACAGCAGACATGCATATATTGCTATAACTCAATGTGGAAAAAAGGCTTCTCCAACCAGAAAGGAAGATAATGAATCCAACCCAAGCTCAGACCCAGATAAGAGCCAAGGGACACAGCCAGTGGACACTTTAGACCAAGGGGCACTGTGAAAGCAAGTGCCATGTGGGTAACTATTGCCCTAAGGGGTGGAAAACTTGTATGGCACCAACACCAGCAAGTCCTCCTGTAAGTATCACTTACTGGGGGTCAGGGGGTTGTGCAGTGGTAACACAACGGACCTCACATGAGAAGGTCTTCAGTTCAGGTCCTGGTACCTCCCTCTACACAGCAACCATGCACATACATGCTCCTGATCCAGGCTGTCTGAGACTGGTTGGTGTGAGGACACTGTAGGGGATCTCTCTCTCTCTCTTTTTCTCTCTCCCCCAGAGAAATAAATAAATAAATGATCTTAAAAAGAAATAATATCATAGTAATTCACTGGTTGGATCACTCGTTCATTCATTTAGTAAATGCTGTTTGGAAGCCTGCTATTTTCCAGTTATTGTGCTAGGTGCCAGGAGTACCATCACCTGTCTTACAAAGATTTCAGTCCATTGGGAGAGAAAACAAGTCGTTCTGTGTTCTGACACTATGATAAGAAAATTTGTTCAGATTGGAGCATGATGCCAAAGCAGATGTCTCCTCATAAGCCTGGATGAGCACAGAATAGGAAAAGGCTGTGGAAAGCCACCTATAGGTACCTGGCAGTACTCGGACCCATATCCGATTGGCAGCTAGAGCATCTGGGAGCAACAGAAGGGCCTGGTGATCTCTTCTAAAGCACCACTGATTCCTAAGCCCCACCAGGCTATGACCTAAAGGTACAATGAGAAAAGTGAGAAATCTGAGTTATGAAATGCCAGCCCTATCATTACTGTTATTTATTAAGCACTGGTTACATCTCAGTAGTTAGGCTAAATGCTTTAAAAGCATTACTTTACCTCATGACCAGACACTGTGTTAGGAATTTACCATGTATTATATTTACTAGTTCTAGCTACCCTGTAAGGTTTTTATTAGTCCCATTTTTTAGATGGAAAAGAAAGGAAACATGAGTTTAATTGCATGCTCAAGCTTATATGTGGCTGACCCAGGATTCACTCCAGACCCGTTTAGCTACAAATCACCCTCCTTAGATTACACTTAGTATTAAAATACTCTTGTCTCAAGAGTGATTGAATTAGGGCCTGGATTTATAATCCCAACTTTAGTAAATCTTGGAGAATTTGGGAGAAATTAGGTAAAAGTGAATACACAACATGTTAAACACCTCTGATTCAACTAATTAACAATAAAAACAATGAAATACTGATTTATTGGACTCATATTATGTACCAGTTACAAAGGTATGTTAAATATCTGATATTTTCAACTGATCTGCATCTATCCTCCCTTTTTACTATAGCAGAACTTCGTCTGTCATCTTTCTATTTGTTTTAGATGGAAATATCTGCCTGCCTTGAGGTCCTATCTAAAATTCCAGGTGTGTCCACATTACCTGGGCCTAGCCAGCGTCATGGCAGTTTCTTTGAAATAGCCATGTGGCCCATTTCAGGTCAATTGATTGAGACTCATCTCCGGGACATTTTCTGGTGTTAACCACAAAAATATTCTTACTGCTCAGATAAAACTTCCAACCTGGAATCATTTCACTATCCTCTGAGAAGGACATGCTTGAAAAACACACGAAGAAGAAAACAGAGCTTAGAATTAGAAAGACACGTTTTTGACAACGTAACATCTTGCCCGAAGCCAGCCTTACATCATAGTTTTCAGTTAAATGAGCCAGTACATTCCTAGCTTGAAGAGGGTTTCTTTCTCTTTCAGTCAAGAATCTCCTCTAATAGTCCATTTTAACAGTGTCCATGCATTAACTCACTTGCCTATATTCAGTTGTCGCAACAACCCTGTAGCATGGGGTAGAGGTAGGAAGCACCCAGACCTGGGTCAGAGTCAATGCCCTGAACAAGTGCCTGCTACCGTCATCTTTTTCCTCACCGTACCCTGTCGTCAGAACATTGTGCAACGTAGTCGGCATAGCTACTACAACTGGTACGTCTAACTTTTACTACTATGAGTTAAAGTGAGGTGCCATTTCCTTTAGAAACAACAATGCTGCTGTCTGCCAGATTAGCTCCAAGTCACTCCTGGAGGACGTCACACTGGGTTTAGCCCTCGGTACAGTCGTCCTCGGCCCTCCCATCACATTGCTTTCACTGAAGACGTCACTAGAAGCTCTATGAAGATGACTGTTCCTGAGGCTGCTGCAGGGATCCTCTGCTAGCTCGTTTCATGCTCTGGGGAAAGGAAGGTGTGGTGAATGGGTATAGGGTGCAGTCCCTAAATAAGCTCTCTTAGCCTTTTCACACACATATGTGTGTGTGTGTGTGTGTGTATATATATATATATATATATATATATATATATGTAAACTCTCATTCTCAGTGTTCCAGATTATTGAGCCAAAGATCTGACGGAACCATGGAGATGAGCTCTAGGAGCCAAGTCCTGTATACCTGCATCACGTTATTCTCATTGAGACCAGAGTCCAAGTCCATGTAGCTGAGTTCACAATGTCTACAGAGCCATTTAGTGTGTAGCTGAAATACACACACAAGGCGGACACCTTGCCTGGCTTGAAGTCAGAATCACATGTACAGATCTCTGCTAATTTATGTGCCTTCTCCCAGCCAAAGGAGTCCCACAGAAGAACCCTCTTGGTAGGGCCCCCCACACTACTTCTCTCTTCATTTTCACTTCCCAAACCCAATCCCTAGGCATGAGCCTACTGCCAACATGGCGCTAACCCAGACTGGCCCTTTCCCTTCATGCCCTAGTCCTTGGCTGAGTGGCCAGTCTACTGGTACTGGCTATTGTAGCCATCATGGGAAATCCCTGTCTGATGTCTCCTTTTATTTCCTACCTCTTTCTTTCTCTTTAGGAGCACCTAAATTCTCTTACCTGTGTTTTAATATTCGGTCATCAGAAAAGTTATATCATAATTTTGTATGTTTTTCTATGAAAAATCCTTCATGATCTTTCTGATGACCCAGTAGCTTTGAACTGCTAAAAGAAGACTATGGCATCCTGGTCCCTGTTTTCCCCTGTGTACTTGTGCTCCAGTGTAGATCCACAGAAGATTCATTCAGGTGATTATACTGGGGACTTGATCACACAATTCAATGCTCTAAGGCTTAAGACAAGTTCAGCTAACGTAAAATACACTATTACATAACTTATAATCACTAACAGATATCTTTTCCACTAATCAGGTGAACAAGAGGCCACAGATTTGGGTGTCTTTTTTTTTCCTTTCTTTTTAGAGGTTTTTGCCTTAGAGTGTGTGTGATTGCCAGAGAGAGATAAAGAGACAGAGATAGTGAGAAGGAATGTGAGAAATCACCCGGAGGAGGTAATGGCCATATTGCAATCCTTTCTCTTCCATTATCTTTCCAGGATCTTGGGCACACATGCACAAGCACTTGGTGTGAAGTTCAAGCCACCAGGTGGTCCAGGACTCAAACCCAACCATGTGGGAGTCCAGTGACATAACTGCTATGCTGTCTACTGGCTTCCTTTTTTTTTTTTTTTTCTATTTTTAGTATGAGTTCTTTGCTCTATTTACATTTATAAACTACTAAATACAAACACTAAGGTAGATTCCAACAAAATTGCAAATTTCTTCTTCCTCAGGAGAAACTCTTATTTTTGAGAGAGAGATTTTTGCTATAGGGCACATGCACTCGCTGGAGAGATAGAGAGACAGAAAACAAGAAATCACCCCCCAAGGTGGGAGGGCCATGCTGCAATTCCTTCTCCATTCTTCTCTTGGGATTTGGGGCATGCACACACACACATACACACACACACACACCTGATGTGTTTCAAGCTTCTAGATCCAGGACTCAAACCACAGTCAGCCATGTGGGAGTCCAACAATGTAATCATTACATCAACTCTTAGCCAGTGAGGCTGAGGGAATATTTAGCAGACATTTGGCCACACCATAGTATTTTCTTCTAAAAACACTTTTTTGTTCTTTACACTGCCAGGCTGTGTTTTCCAAATCTTCCCATTTAACTCCCTTTTTCATTATAAATACCACCTTGAAATCACCTCTTTTTTTTTTCTCTCATTTTATTGTCAGTGGCCAAACAAAGCCATGAAGCATCTTGAACACTTTCATACATACATATTAATACCACCCTGAAATCATCTCTTTTTTTTCTCTCATTTTATTGTCAGTGGCCAAACAAAGCCATGAAGCATCTTGAACACTTTCATACATACATATTTCTTCCGCCAGATATCCAAGTTCATAGCTCTTAAATTCTGCCTTCCATAAAGCTACAGAATATGAACACAATTCATCCACTGTATTACAAGTTTGGCCTTATTCCAGTTTCCAATATCTTGCCTGTCATTGCTGTGTGAGACCTTATCAGAATTGCCTTTTCTGTTCATACATTTACCAACATTCTGATCACAAACACTAATATAATCTCTAAGACAACTTGGGCTCTCCAACGTCTCTTGTCTTCTAAACCTTCACCAAAATTGTCCTTTACCGTCCACTCATGGCAATCTATATTTTTCTAGTCCATTTCTCCAAATTTTTCCAACTTCTACCCATTACGCAGCTCCAAATTCACTCTCACATGTTCAGGTATTTGTTATAATAACACCCCACTCTTTGAACCAAATTTTCTGTCTTAGTCTGTTTTGTACTGCTATAACAGAATAGCACATACTGAACAATTTATAAACAATCGAAGTTTATCTGTTCCATGGTTCTGGAGGCTGGGAAGTCCAATACTGAGGAGCTGCATCTGGTAAGAATCTTCTTGCTGTGTCATTCCATGGGGGAAGGTAGAAGGGCAAGAAAGTGAGAGACTAATAGGGGGCCAAATGTGCTTTTAAAACCAGCCCATTCTCACAGTACTTAACCCACTCTTACAATAATATAATCAGTTTATTCATGAGGGCAGGGACCTTTTGATCTAATCATCTCTTATTAGGCCTACCTCTCAACCTTGCTGCTTTGGGGATTAAGTTTCCAACACAGGCTTTTTTGGGGAAAATATTTAAACCATAATAGTTTTACCATCTATAAAATGGCAGGATTCGCTATGAACTCCCAACTTACTGGTTAACAATTGCACAGTTTTCCGTTATTGCTATCAATACACTAATGCTTTACCATTGTTAGAGTTTATATTCTCTTTCTCCTACTATTTTTTTTTTTTTTGGAGAGGTGTTCACTATAGGGCGCGTGCGCTCGCCAGACAGACAGAGAGAGACATAGAGACAGAAAGCAAGAAATCACCCCCCGGGGGGATGGTCACGCCGCAATCCCTTCTCCTCCATTCTCCTCTTGGGATCTTGGGCACACACGCACACGCGCCCGGCGTGAGTTTTAAGCCACCGGGTCCGGGACTCGAACCGCAGTCGACTACGTGGGAGTCCAGCGACATAGCCATTATGCTAACTGCTGGTTCCCTCTTTCTCCTACTATTTTTTATTGTATTTTTTTTTAATCTAAGATTTTCCTTGTTTCCTAGCCTAGCCTAGCAAGCATTCATCATCATTACACTGTTGCTTGACTGAGACGACAAAGCTATGCATACACATTTATAACAATACACACAACAAATGTGGTTGTCCATCTCTCCGGCCAGGGTTTCCAGCTTTCCAGAGTGTGTCAGTCGTGATTTGTTAAGTCACACTGGAGTAGTACTCAACCTCCAAATCTCAGTAGCTGAAAACCACCAACATTTATTTCTCACTTGTGCTTTATGTCCATTCTAGGCTGTTGAGGGCTCAGGAATACACGTGCTCCCTGAAGGATGTAAATTTCTCTAGTGGCCGCTATCTTGAAATGTGTTGTTCAATCTCAGAGATAAAGAAACATGCAGATCCCACAATGACACAGAAAGCTTCTATTTGCTTCTATTTCTGAGACATACACTCAGACGGTATTTCTTTTGTCAAACAAGTCATGTGACCACATCTAACTTCGCAAGGGCAAAAGAGACACCCTATTGTATGCCTGGGAGGGGACTAGAAATATCTGGTTAATAGTTCAAATAACTACCAAATAGGAATGGGGTCGTTTCCTTTTTCACAAACCGAAGTACATTCCTGAAGAATCTAGCTTACTCTGCTAGTGGAATTAGGTTGTTTGTTGAAAAGACTCCTGTTTTCCACTTTCCAGAGGGTCAATTTGCCTAGAATTTTTCATTTCACCCTGAAACATGGCAAAAGATGTTAGCGCTCCTTTCTTTTTTCTTTTCTTTTGGAGAGGTTTTTGCTATAGGGTGCGTGTGCTCGCCAGACAGACAGAGAGAGACAGAGAGACAGAAAGCCAGACATCACCCCCCACCGGGGATGGCCATGCCGCAGTCCCTTCTCCTCCATTCTCCTCTCGGGATCTTGGGCACACATGCACACACGCCCGGTGTGAGTTTAAGCCACCAGGTCCGGGACTCAAACCGCGGTCGACTACGTGGGAGTCCAGAGACATAGCATTACACCAACTGCTGGTCCCAAGATGTTAGCGCCCCTTCATGCAAAAGGAAACAGGCCATGTCTTCTACATGGGGTATTGACAGGAAGAAAGTTTTCTTTCATTATTTCATGATTAACCTATGAATTAAAAAACAAACATGATTAATATCTTAATGGGGTATTTTGCCATATTAAATTCTAAATAAACCTTTTATGTACGTGTAATAAGAACTCCATAAAACACCATATGAAGGTTTATTGGTTGCTATTAATATCAGAGTATACAATATATTTTGACTCAAAATAATCCTCAATTCCTTATTAGTGAAATAAAATTTATATTTTATACTGCATTAACTCACTTTTTAAAGTAACAGTCCAGGTATATATGAACGTGTATTCTCTTTGTGGTTTGTTACTGCTTGAGGTAGTCTACACTATAGATGTAAATCATATAAACCTGATTTTAAAGCCTTGTTCTGTTCATTAAAGTAGGGAACCTTTGAAGAGTTTATGGAAAATGTTTATTATGTATAAATTAGGCACAGATTTCTTTTTTTTGCGCCAAAATAGATTCCATTTTCCATGAACCTTTTGATGTCCCCTTCTAACTAAATTATCTTTGTAAGTGACTAGGCCACATAAAACCTCTTTTTTTTTTTTTTTTCATTTAAACAATTGGAGTAATAATACTCTTCTAGGATGTGCAAGAGGATCAAAAGGAGCAACATTTATAAATGTCTGGCACGATGCCTGGCCCAATACACAGTCAACATCAAGACATCTCCCTCCTTTCATTTTTTAGGCAAATCTGTGCTACCCCTTTCTAATTGCATCCTGAAATAAGATGCCTAAAAATATGTATTTCCTGTTTCAACGAATCATGGAGAATAATAAGTAATTTGGGGATGTGAAATCAAAATATACAAAATTCCTGAAGACATTTGGTTTACAAAATGTCAGCAATCCAATCCAGAAATTAATTATATAGCTTATAAATTCCTATTCTCTAGAGTTCTTAAACTGCATCTTCCTAAAAACCCACATGAACGACAACCCATAGAAAGATCCAAGCTCATGAGTCAGGGATGTGTAATTACCTATTCCAAGCTCTATTGTCCTTTCTGTGTGAGAGGTGACCACACACCCAGCACCTCCAGGCGGGAAGAGGTGGTGGTCACCTCCCTCTAGCCACTGGTTTCCTCTCATGCCTACTTCCAGTCGTGCTTTTCCTCTTGTTTGCACAATTGATTAATGTTCATTCATTCGTCCTCTCCACTGCTTTTCTTTAACTCCTCCTTTTCCCTAGTTTCTTGTTGTACTTTTCCAATTTGCACTCTTGCCATTTATCAGTTGGTAGTTTATTAGTAGCTTCTTCCACATCATCCATCTAATAGCCACTCTTCCCTCAGTATGCCGTTCTTTGCTTTTTGTCAATGTCAAGACTTGCCTTCATTTTTAGATTTATGTAGCTCCAGAATCAGAGGCCAATCTTTGTCCTCTGCATGAACCTCCTCCACAACAGTCTTCACAAATGAGCATCTTCGCCAGAGCCCGTCCAACAGGGAGAAATTGCTTTCTTTAGGATGACATTTGGTATTGTCAGAAAGATCTACTATTTAGAAAGACCTGATTTATAGTTGTATAAAATTTACCCCCCCTTTTATTTCTGCTGACTTCTTTCAGGATGCTGGAGCCTCTTCCTCATAAGTCTTTTCGGTCATTGGAAATACCAGTGATACCCCATGAGTAAGTATCCTGCTGGTGTAGAAACAGATTCTCAATTTTTTTCTTGTAAGTTTGGTCCATAATTATATTCTGTCTATATGAATTTGATGTTCTTCCTGGCCTCAGGATCTTGACCCAACTGCCATGTTCTCTTTGGCCCAATTTCCGTATGTTGAAAAAATGATATATAATGTATATCTATCCTACAGAAAACTGAATATGATTTCAGAACATGGACAGTCTAAGCCTACTGCTCTCTGACTGGTTCCCCAAAGAGGCAGCATCACCCTGCAGTCAGGAAAGACTGGATATCATAAAGACAACCGCCAGACCATGTAGAAAACTAGGACTCTGACTCCCAAACTGTCGATCTTTCTGACAATACCAAATATCAATACCAACTCAGAAAACTAACTCCTTGTCTCCAATAACTAGGTCAGTAAACAGCCTGTAGGAAATCAGATTGCTATTTCTAGTTACAGTCCAGAAACCCAAACATAACTCCTAACAATCATCCCTAAATGGCCACAACTTAGTTAATAAATGACAAATAGGACCTATCATGCATCCAAATTTTCCTCCCTTCTCTGCCGGACTTAGAGTGTGCCAAAACACAAGTGATGGTGGCTGACTCCCTTGCTTTGAATACATAGCCTTTGGTTATTCATATTTAACTAGTCCTCATTTACTTCTACAGGTAGGCGCTAGTAAATAAATGAGTGATTTTCCCATGTGGGAAATAGTTTTGTTTGTTTGTTTGTCATGGGAGAAACGCCTCACAGAGACAAAAATGATCTCCTAATTAATACCGAGGAATATATAAGGATTTATCTGGGAAGTTTACTAAGCTCTGCAGCTCCAAGTTTGATTTTCTCTCTGGTAGACCATACTGTTTTGATATTAATCCCCTCTAAAGGGCTGTTATATTCCATCTCAGGCATCATTTCTTATTCTCTTAGATTTCATCTCAATGTCAGTTACAGTAAAGAGGCATTTCTGGGAAAATCAAACAAAAGAAGACATTCTTCTCTGCTTTATTTTATAAATGCATTGTGAAAAAGATGCCTTCACCCCATTTTATCCTAGATAACTATGTGCCAAGAAAAATCTGCATCAGCTTAATCTTCAGTAAAAAGAGAAAGAACATTGTGAACTAGTTATTTAAGCAGGTAACTCCAACTTTTGGGAAGTGAATAAAAGCTCTTTTCTATGGTTTTCTTTTAGATATGTAAATGTATCATTATAGGAGTGGTCTCGTGGACTGGTGGTTAATGGAGCTGGATCCCACGTGACCAACTGCAGTGCAATTCCCATCATAGTGTTTGAAAACCACAGTGAGTGCATATGTGTGCATGCTCAGGATCCCAACGAGGTGGAGAAATCAAGGCATTGCAGTGTGATCGTGCCCCATTACTCTGAGAGGCCACATTGCTCAGTGCAAACAGGAGAACTTGAAAATCTGCACTGAGGAAAATGGAAGCTTGGACATGAAACCAGTATAAAACCAGAAGGCAGAGAGCATCACTAACACTTACCTGAGAAACAATAAAATAAACAATGCAGCTGATCCTGACCTTAACAGCATTCAACAAACCTTTAACACTTCAGTCATTGTGCTGAAGGCACGACTTAGAGAAGGGATATTTACAGAAGGTCTATCATCAACTACCAGCTGCTCTCTGCCTTTTGATTTTTGCCTCCCCCGCTGAGCAGAGTACTCCGAGCTGTGGCAGCCATGGAATTGATGCACAGCAGATAAAAAGCCTGCTTTGTTTGTTGATAGTTATCTAACAAATTTTTCAGGTGCGTAGGCAGAAAGTGGTTAAGTGACTTACCAGTTTTCATAAAATAAGTCAGAGACAGAGAAAGAAAGAGAACTCAGATACTTCATGTTATCAGGGCTTGCTTCAGGTTTCCTAGGCTACCCCGTCTATGTGACAGAAGATAACAGCATCAGTCAGAAGAGAAATATTAAATAACGTCATTTAAAATATCTTTTAAAGTTTAAAGAAAACTATCACAAATGAATCTTTGTGGCAGAAACAAATTAAAGTGATTAAAATAGAAAAGCTTTCACCCTTCAATCGAATAAAACTTGAGCTGACAGCTCTGTTTTGATAGAGTTTTCTCTTTGATTTTTGGTGATTTAATGGAATAAAGTCATGATTTCAGTTATAATACTATATAGAAAAGATAATTAGGGGAGATTAAGTATAAAGACAATTGCAAGAATTAAAAAGTATGGCACATCAAAGCTTCTGTAAGACAGCACGCAAGATTATAAATACAATGAGGCAAATTTTTTTGTTGATATCAATTTTAAGTGCAGGTCAGATTTTACCCTAGAATAAGGCAAATCATAAAGGATCCAATTTCAATGTCAAAATATTCCTACAAAGAAGCTCCCCTCAACTTGTCTCTTGGTTGTTTGTGTTTTCACTCTGTCCATGTAACACACAATTTACAGGCACAAGTAAATGCATTACTGATTAAAAGGTAACAAAAGCTCCATGAAAGAAAGTGACATTATGAGGTAGAGGGGGCTCTTGTTTAGTTATGTTTTATATTGTCTGCTTTTGCAAAATCCTAAGCATTTGAGAAGTAGGTCACTCTTAGAACTTTAAACTGTAAATCTCTGCACAACACAGATGTCACTAATGACTTGTGTTTGAAAACACATCCGAAAAAGCTTGGGAATATCTTAAACCTCAGCGTATCCTGTGTTTAATTTCAGAGAGACAGAACAGAGATGTAATTATTTAAAAAGGAACTTAATTATACTGCACAATTCCTTCTCCATTCTCCTCTTGGAATCGTGTGCACACATGCACACACACCTGGCATGAGTTTTGCTTGTTTGTTTGCTTTTCTTTTTTGATATATTTGCTATAGGACTTGTGCTCTTGCTGGAGAGATAGAGAGATAGAAACTGAAAAATCACCCCCCAGGGGGGATGGCCATGCTGCGATCTCTTCTCTTCTGTTCTCCTCTTGGGATTTTAGGCACACATGCACACGTGCCCAGCGTCAGTTTCAAGCTGCTGGGTGGGGGTCTTAAACTGCAGTCAACTATGTGGGAGTCTATAGATGTAACCATTATGCCATCTGCTGGTTCCCTGACATGGGTTTTAAGCCACCAGGTCCAGGACTTGAACCATGGTCAACTACATGGGAGTTCAGCTATGTAACCATTGCACCATTTGCTAGTCCCCATCATTAGATTTAAAAAAAAAAAAAATTCTTTACTGGCTTCTACATATGATTTTGAAGTTCCATGTAGTTTTTAAAACATGGTTTTGGGGAACCAGCAGTTAGCGTAATGGCTATGTCGCTGGATTCTCATGTAGTCGACCGCGGTTCGCGTCCTGGACCCGGTGGCTTAAAACTCACGCCGGGCGTGTGTGTGTGCGTGCCCAAGATCCCAAGAGGAGAATGGAGGAGAAGGGATTACGGCATGACCATCACCCTCTGGGGGGTGATTTCTCGCTTTCTGTCTCTATGTCTCTCTCTGTCTGGCGAGCGCACGCACCCTGTAGTGAAAACCTCTCCAAAAAAAAACAAAAAACAAAACAAAAAAAAAAGAAAACATGGTTTTGTACTAGAATATATTGCATTAATAGTATCTTTCCTAACCTTTTAAAATATGATTTTATGCTTTTCAATATTACAGTTTACAAATTATTATATAGATCAGTTTATTTTATCATAAAACACTCTCTTTTCAATCCAAAAAGTATTTAACATAGTGGGTGGAAAAATCTCCAAAGCTTACACTTAGAATAACAAAAATGTCTTATTTGTGTCATGAGTTAATTCTTGTTAAGTTGTATTTCGTTTTAGTTTCAGCTCCAACTTGGTCATTTCTAGCTCTTTACAGTTTAATCAGACTCCTCAAGATAACTATACCTCTAAGTAAGAGACAAGAGGTTCTTATGTCTTTTAATATATCCTAAATAAATAGCAAGAGTGGAGTCTTGCTATATGTTCTGAGCCTTTTTAAACAGTCTGTGAAGACAAAACCTAAGTAATTAAGAAGCAAGATCCAGAGCAATGTTCAGTGGATGCCCTAGCCTGTGAATGACTAAACTAAAGCCAAAGTGGGGACAATTTATAAATACAGACAGAAAAAAATGGAAGTATTTGAGTACCTGTCCTTCATTGTGTTCCATTTTAAACCAATGCTATTTTTTCTCTCTTGTTTTTTCTTTTTCTTTTTTTTTTTTTTAGGTGTAGCTTGAACTAGAACCTGAAGTGATGAATGTACTTTTCACATTAAAAGACACATCAATTCCAAAATATTTCCTGTATTTGCAGCACCTCCTCCTGTGGCCATGACACACAGAGAGTCTTTACCACCCACTGTGCCACTGGGTCTACAGAAAAGATCCACAAAGACCTTTCATTGAAAGGCACAAGATAGTAAAATGGGTTTATAGAAGTTAATATAAAGGGTTTTCAAAAGGCTTTGGAAAATGTGTATTATAAAAACAAAACTATACATGAATTTCAAAATTTATTTGCATCAAAATATACACTCAAAATTTTAATTCAATTTTTTTCCCCAAACCTTTTGAAATTTCCTCATATATCACCGGTCAGTTGCTTTTGGGATTAGTAATTTTTTTTTTTTACATGTTATTTGAAAGAACATAAGAAGAACCATGTATCCGTGGATACGTTTTGGATTTGAATTCAGATACCTTTTAAGAGCCAGCAGTTTTATGTAAACACATTATTTCTCTGAACTTTAATCTTCCTACCAGGAAACTTGATTTAATACACAGCTCACAACTGATTTTAAAAGAAAATAGAATTATATCTAAACTACAAAATATAATACCTGGCATTTATTCATCTTTCAGTTAATGTTAGCTATTATTATCATCCAAAGGATATAAAGTTTACTCCTCTAATTAATTTCACTCATCATCACCCTCAGTTTCAGAAACAAGGAGTAAACCTGGACTTAGAATTCTACCTTTGGGGAGACCAGTAGTTGGCGTAATGGCTGTGTCGCTGGACTCCCATGTAGTCAATGGTGGTTGGAGTCCCGGGCCCAGTGGCTCAAACTCATGCCAGGCACATGTGCGTGCATGCCCAAGATCCCGAGAGGAGGATGAAGGAGAAGGGATTATGGCGTGTCCCCCACCCCCGGGGCGATTTTTCGCTTTCTGTCTCTCTGTCTCTGTCTTTCTGGCTAGCACACACACTCTATAGCAAAAACCTCTCAAAAAAAAAAAAAA
>NW_006159504.1:2461961-2476981 GCF_000334495.1 Tupaia belangeri chinensis | reverse complement strand
ATTTCCTGATCTTAATTCCCATGAGCATTCACAGAAGACAACATCTTCCAATGAATTTATTATTATTGATGCATTACTGTATACATAAATACTCTGTGCTACAAAAGTTTTGATGATAAAAATGAAGTCATTTGTGTCAGTACTGACCACACTGAGCTGGGAAGGCCGTGGAGGAGGTGCTCTCCCATGCTAGCATGCCTGACAACAAGGACATGTACTTGGGGAACTCTGCCAGAACCATAACCTTGCATGGAGACCTCGCATCCTGACTTCTACGAGGACATCTGCCCAGAGACTGTTCAAACTTAGACTGACACTATCCTTGTTATTGATCCAGGGAGCCAAGGATAATTGTCCCAAGACAACTGCTATAATCATTCTCCCCAAGTACCTCCCTGTTTGCCATTTAATGCCTTTAAAACTGTCCAAGGATAAGACCTCAGGAAGCATGTTTGGAAATTATGCTTATCTGGGATAAACCCTGGTACAATCCTCAAACTTACGCTCAAAATAAGGATTTTTGCTTTATATATTTGGCCTTAGTTTTTCTTTTAAGGTTAACACAACGACACCCCCCCAACACTTACCATTCGCCCCAGCCTTGATGTTTGGTACCAACATAGATCCTTTGAGTTCCCTCCAACCCCTGAGGATTGTTGGGTGTTACAATGAGTCTTCCTGAATCCCAGACCCCCCTTATCTCTTAGGGTGAAGCCTAATTAAGACTTCACTTGTGCTGTTGGTCTGTCTCTGGTTTTTATTTTGTTGTTGTTTTTCTGTAAAGCCTCCATTTCCTAAGAACAAGGGGGATCTGCCCAACTGCAAGTACTGATTCTGTATCGTAATGTGGTATATATTTTGGTAGGCATTTCAGTTTTGTGAGAGTGTAGGTCACTGCCATTCCACCCTCAGTAAGTATTACTTCTATTTCTGAATGGGGTAACTGTTTTGACAGGAATTTCAATCTTCTGAGATTCTGGTTTGAAGTGAGCAGTTTTTAAGTTTCAGTTTGCTAAAATTTTGCTCCCTAGTTCTGTTTTAAATCTGGATTATTTTTCTCTCTGATTGTGACCAACTCATATCTTTGCTGATGAGTTCAAAGCTTTTCCATTTTCTGTATCTCTTTCTCTCTCTTTTTTTTTCACTTTTCTGGGGTCTATGTTGAGTCTGGATTTTTTTTGTTCTTTTGCGGTTTTAAGATAAATATCATTGGGACCAGCAGTTAGCGTAATGGCTATGTCGCTGGACTCCCATGTAGTCGACCACAGTTCGAGTCCCAGACCCGGTGGCTTAAAACTCACGCTGGGTGCAAGTGCGTGCGTGCCCAAGATCCCAAGAGGAGAATGGAGGAGAAGGGATCGCGGCGTGGCCATCCCCCCTGGGGGGTGATTTCTCACTTCCTATCTCTCTGTCTCTCTCTGTCTGTCTGGCGAGCGCACATGCCCTTTAGCAAAAACCTCTCAAAAAAAAAAAAAGATAAATATCATTAAAACTGCTTGGAAATTTTGTATTTCCATTCAGATTCCGACTAAATTGTAAACATCTCAGAGGTAAATCCTAAATTCATAAGAAACGGAAGGGGAAAAAATGAATGAATAAAGAAGTTTTATTTTTGGTTTTTTTTTGGTTTTTTGAGAGGTTTTTGAGAGTGAAAAAATGAATGCATAAAGAAGTTTTATTTTTGTTTTTTTGGTTTTTTGAGAGGTTTTTGAGAGTGTGCGTGCGCTCACCAGAAAGACGGAGAGACAGAGAGACAAAAAGCGAGCAATCACCCCCTGGGGGGGATGGCCACACATCAATCCTTTCTACTCCATTCTCCTCTCAGGATGTTGGGCACGCATGCACATGTGCCTAGTGTCAGTTTAAGCCACCGAGTCCAGGACTCAAACCATAGTCACCTACATGGGAGTCCAGCGACATAGCCTTTACGCCAATTGCTGGTCCTGTGCTCTTTTAATATTATCAAACCATGGAGCCAGCAGGTGGCATGGTGGTTAAAGTGGACTCCCACATGGCCAACTGCAGTTTGAGTCTCAGATCTGGTGGCTTGAAAATCACACCAGACATGTATGCGTGCCCAAAATGCCAAAAAGAGAATGGAGGAGAAGGGATTGTGGTGTGGCCATTCCCCCAGGGATAATTTATCATTCTACCTCTTTCTGTCTTTGCCTGTCTCTCCCTGGTGAGCACGTGTGTCCTATGACAAAAACCGACCAAGCAAACAAAAATTACTGGGCTACAATGGCTCAACCCAAAGTTTTGGTCTACGGTCTTCACAAGATCAGGATGACTATAAAGCTGTACAATCTTCTGTTTGCTTATGTATCAATAGGGGGTTTTAAGGGATTCATATTAAATAGTTGCATCTTTTGGGTATCAACAATATAAAATGAACATCTAACATTCACAGGCTATGAAAACAGTTAACAGGGACATATGTTAATAACTAGTTTTTTCTGGTATTCAGTTTTCACAGGTAATTAAAATATAATGGCTTTAAAAATATATTAAGTGAGCCAGCATCATAGTTGAACAGTTAAGGGAGCTAGATCTTACATGGTCAAACACAGTTCGAATCCCAGCCCCAGTGACTTGAAAAAACATGTGGGCACATGTGATGTGTGCCCAAAATCCTGATCCTGAAGAAATAGAAAAGAGATTGTGGCGTGACCACACCCCAATAGGAGGTACTTTTCTCCCCTTCTGCCTCCTCTCTCTGTCTCTCTGTCTCTCTGTCTCTTCTTTTGGTGAGCACAAATACTCTCTGGCAATCAAATAAACAAATAAGTGGCAGTAAATGGGATATTTATAAATGAACTTCTCAGATAATTTGAGATCCTAAAGTCATGTTAAGAAAAATTAATAGTAGATATCCATAAAATGTCTTAGTCACTTTTAAGTAAATCAAAATACTTTACTAATATAAAGTTTATTTTGATCTACTTTTGACTTTTTTAATTTTATGGGAACAAAAAATATTTGGGCCTATTAATAAAATTGTTTTGTTCTACCTTAAAAATTCTTCTATGAAAAAACCACTCTTTTTAGAAATTATAGGATACATATTCATTAATGGTCGGTATATAAAAAAGTAATTCAAAATTGCTTACTTTCTGGAAATTAAAGTTCGTCAGAGTTCAAAATTCTAATTAATATAATTCTCACATGCAAAACATCTAAGTAAAGTTAAGGAAGGTGTGTTTTGGTAAGATAAATTATAAGCAAGGCAGAAAAATGTGTTCTTTCATTGAGAAATTAATCATTTTGCCTAATTCAAAGGTTATTTTTAAATATAAATTTGCAAAAGAAAGATAAATAAGGTATAAAGAAAGTAATAAGTAGGAAAGGGGGTTGACAAGAAAGATCTATGTGTGAGGATGCATATTTGTGGTAAGAAATGTTAAAGGAAAGAGAAAAAGTTTTGTACAGAAAAAAAATTTTGTTTGGTAAACTTTCTGTCGTGAAGTAAAATGGCTGGATTATTCTAGAACAGAAACAAGAAAGAAGAAGCAAATAATGAAAGCTTAAGCAGGTAGTGGGAGGTTTGAGTTGTGTCATGAAGTTTTTGGGCAGAGTTTTATGAAAGGAATTTTGTGTATGATCAAGTCGACTAAAATTTCATAAAAATATGTATAGTTTATCTTTTTTTTCTTTTTATTTATTTACATTTAATCACATGGCTTTACAGTGCACATTTCTCTTTCCAGCACAAATACCATGCATGTCAGTCAAGACAAAGATATTACTATATACATTATCATCAGCCAATAGCTTCTCAGTTAAGCATATTTTTACTTGTTTTTTTCCCTTCCCCTTTCCCCTCCCTCCATACCATTTTTTCATATTTTATTGATTCTCAAAAGATTTTAAGCTAAAAATATTGACAAAGCTAGAATCTAGTGAGAACTGCACTATAATTCTTTTCCGAAACTTTTTTTTTCTCTCTCCATTTCCCCCTTTTACCAAAGAAAGGTATGAACTAATTTATTTGCAAAGAAATTAGGCTAATCTCAATTTAGTCTGTCATTTGTATAAAGCCCCATAAGAATTCTATTTCTGATGCAAGGCAACAGATACTATTGTATCATTGAACTTTTGCAAATAACCATTCTACCACAAAATAAGAATGCTCACAAATATTTTCAAATTGCAAAGGGGCAGGAAGAAAAAATAGTTTGTTTCAATTAAAATTTTTTTAACAAATTGCTCAACCTATTATGATTTATAGTGTCTCTAAAAACTGAGCAAAAAGTAATTTTTCCCTGTATTAAAACAATAAGATTTTCTTATAATATTGATTTCCTTTTAGTAAAAAACAAACATTCATACCCCAAGAGGTTTTCCTTGACCTGTTGGCCTAGAAAACAAATAATATGTGTGGTTCATGTTTGTATTTATTAGGCTTTCAGTTTCTCCTGAAAACTAAGCTCTAAGAAAGCTTTCTTACCTAAATAAATTTCTGCATTTGATATTAAAATCTTTTATCACTATGGTTAAGTAAATTACTATTTCTCAATGATCTGGTGATCTTGTTTTGATAAAATGTTCTAAGGTTTGTTACATGTTCGACAGGTAACACCCTGATGAAATTCTAAATTAAGTATTTCTGATCTAAAACATGACTTTTCATTTGAGTTTCTGGTAAACCTCAAAGGAAGTGGCTTTCATTTTATAAAGATATAAACTGATTAGACTTATCTGATAAATTAATTTATTTGAGAAGTATAGTCAATTAATAAGGCAATACTGAAGTTTCTTTAAGGTACATAAATGTTATTGATATAAAATCATGTAAATTTGTGGAACCAGCAGTTGGCATAATGGCTATGTTGCTGGACTCCCATGTGGTCCATCATGGTTCAAGTCCTGGATCTGGTGGCACCATCATTATTGTAAGTAGGTTCGGTAGTAAAATTCCTAAGTAGTATACTTTATCCTAAACCTGTTGGTTTATATGTTGCATTTTTCTTTCACAGTATTTGTCATAATTATAATTGTGGCAAATAATATTTCTCAACTGCTGTATCATCAAAAAACTATAATGGAAAAAGCAAATGCTGTTTTGTGCTGAAAACAGCAAAAATAGTTAAAATTCACTTTTTCAGACTATCATCAAAATGTACTTATACCACAAGCTTTAGGAAAAATGTCAGGAAGGGACCAGCAGGTAGTGTAATGGCTATGTTGCTGAACTCCCATGTAGTTGACCACAGTTCGAGTCCCAGAGAGGTGACTTAAACTCATGCCAGGCACGTGTGCGTGCATGCCCAGGATCCCGAGAAGAGAATTTAGGAGAAGGGATTGCGGTGTGACCATCCCCTCAGGGGGTGATTTCTTACTTTCTGTTTCTCCGTCTCTCTTTCTGGCGAGTACACACACCTTATAGCAAAATAGCAAAAACCTCTCAAAAAAAAAAAAAGAAAGAAAGAAAGAAAAAAAATATAACAGGAAATGAAAGTACTAGCAGCAAAGGACAGAAAGTGGAATTGATCCACTCAGAAGTTAGCCATTAATATGAAAACTACAAATAGTTATTTCAGTAGTTATAAGTTGCTTAATGATTGGGATACTCTAGGAAATGTATTACTAGGTGATTTCTGACATTTGTGAACATCATAGAGTACTTCCACAAACTGGTATGGTAGAGCCGACTGCACACCTGAGCTCGATGGCCTATCACCTCCACTGCTGTGTACGTGGCCCATTGACCAAGATGTCTTTTGCAGTGCATGACCAAATTCAATAAACAAGTAGTGAAGGGAATTGTGAAGATTTTACTGTCACTGTTAGGTTTATTCTTTTGTTCGTGCCCCTCAGTATTCTCTCTTTCTAGAGGGAATATGAAGTTGCCCTAGGGCTCAGCTCTGAGTGTAATGGAAGAATGAGCAGAAAACATCACTCACCCTATCCCCTTCTTCTATTTTGGATCTCTGTCCCTGAATCTGTGCCACTGTAGGAATGGCATGACCACTTGTGGGATACAGAGTAACTAAAATATTTTAGAATATTGGATATTTTGAGTGTCCAATTGTTTCAACTTTTCAGAATAATCCACAGTGAGGATAGAATAGCACTGCTACATGGGGGCAGGACAGAGCATTACGCAGGACGACTGAGGGACAACGATGGAATTCCAGGCTTCGGATGTTACGAGGCTTTCTTGCTCTGCTTCTGTGCACTCTCATTCACTAAAGACATTCACTAAGACCATCTTACAATACCATGGCCAGAACTGAATACAGAATCCTGATGGGGGCCTCTCTGGTTCATGGGGCAGCTGTCTTTGGGATCAGGGTCCAAATTATAATCCAGCCTCCACTGTTTAATAGTTACATGACTTTGACTCTCTGGCATCTTCTTTATCTAAAAAAAAAAAATTTAAAAGATCATAATTTTACTGTAAAAATTAAATATACATATAAAGTTAAAAGACCATAATTTTACTGTAAAAATTAAATATACATAAAGCTTATTTCTTGCTTTTTGTAAACTATAGGTTATATATGATGTAATTGATGTTTTCATGTAAGTTACCAACATATCTACTGAATGGGGCAGAGACAACTACAACACGGATACTCTTTTTCACATTAGCATTGAATATCCAATCAACACTTCAAGTGTGGTTATTCAATTACTACAGGAACAACTGGCTGTATTGTCATCGACCTGACCCATTTAGGTGATGTGGTACATAAAGAAATAGAGCTTCAGCTTTGGAGTCAGACATGTCGAGGTCAAATCCCAGCTCTATCACTTAGTTACAGGACACTTGGCAGGGTGCATAAATGGCCTACAGTTCAGGTATCTCATATATAAAATAGTCACACTAGTAGTAGCAACTTGAATCCTACTATATGTTTAATAAGCTAGACATTATTTACAAATTCAATCTCAAAATATGTTATTTATGAATTCAATCTCAAAATATAATTTGTCTATACTATATTGTATATCTATAGTTAATTTGGTATGACTGCTGGTCCCTGGTGTCCATGTTCTTTTCAAAATGATCATAAGCCTTTTATATGTGTGGGCATGTTAGCTATGGCAGCACAGCCTACTCTGAACTAATATAGCCTCAGATCCATGTAATAGCTTCCTTTAAGTCCTTATTGCCCTCCTGTTATAATTCTACCTGTATTGAAGTTGAGCTCACAATTTTTCCAGATCACATATTGCTCTGTTTGATGGTGTCTGTGTTTCAGAGTATTTGACTGCATCTCTACATTCTCCAACATCTACACCTGCTCTGCTGTCCCTATTTGGGTAGGTGTTTCTTCACGGCCTGTGCATATATAAAATAGTCACACTAGTAGTAGCAACTTGAATCCTACTATATGTTTAATAAGCTAGATATTATTTACAAATTCAATCTCAAAATATGTTCTTTACGAATTCAGTCTCAAAATATAATTTGTCTATACTATATTGTATATCTATAGTTAATTTGGTATGACTGCTGGTCCCTGGTGTCCATGTTCTTTTCAAAATGATCATAAGCCTTTTATATGTGTGGGCATGTTAGCTATGGCAGCACAGCCTACTCTGAACTAATATAGCCTCAGATCCATGTAATAGCTTCCTTTAAGTCCTTATTGCCCTCCTGTTATAATTCTACCTGTATTGAAGTTGAGCTCACAATTTTTCCAGATCACATATTGCTCTGTTTGATGGTGTCTGTGTTTCAGAGTATTTGACTGCATCTCTACATTCTCCAACATCTACACCTGCTCTGCTGTCCCTATTTGGGTAGGTGTTTCTTCACGGCCTGTGAATTAGAATGTAACTCATTGAGTTAGAAACTATGCCATTTTCTTCTTTCCTTCCTTCTGTCCTACTTTTTCTTCCTTCCTTTCTTTTTTTCTTTTCTCTTTCTTTCTCTTTCCTTCTTTCTTCTTTCTCCTTCTTTCTTTCTCTTTCTTTCTTCTATTCCTTCCTTCCTTTCTTTCCTTCCTCTCTCTCTCTTTCTTTCTTTTTAGGTTTTTGCCATAGGACACATGCACTCACTGGAGAGAGAAAAGAGAGATAGTGAGAGGGATAGTGAGAAATCACCCGTCCGCCAGGGGGCATGGCCATGTTCCAATCCCTTCTCCTCCATTTTCCTCCTGGAATTTTGGGTACGCAGGCACACGCACTCAGTGTGACTGTTCAAGTTGCTAGGTCAGGGACTTTAACCATGGTCAGACATGTGGGAGTCTAATGTCTTAACCAACATGTCACCAGCTGACCCCTTATTTCATTTACTTTAATACCTCAATCCCATCTTGCCTATCATAGGGGCCTGAATAAATTTACTGAACAACTGAATAAATAAATAAAGACGTCTTGAATTTTGAAGGGTTGTCTAAATCCAGATAACCAATATAAAATGTTTTATATCTTGTTGTTAGCAATTTTTGAAAAATTCAACTCATTCTGGATTCCTTTCTTGAGTCTATTTTTGGAGTATTGTCAATGTCACATTTGTATTTATTTTTCTCTTTGCTTTGGTTATGTGAATTTCTTGTATATATTTTAAATCTATAGTATATATATTCTGAGAGCTACCTATGCAACTAAATGTGACTTTCTCTGGCTCCCCATGACCTTTCTTTCTAATTGGGATTATTTGTGATTGTAAACTTTCATCTCTAGAACTGTTCATTTCTCTTGGATAATATTTTCTATTGGGTCTATGCCTAGGAAGCATCTTGGGAAGAGCTATTGTCTCTGCTCTTTGGTAGACTTCATTTGTTCGCATTTGGGAGTCTCATCATTACTTTACACTTTCCGAGGCAGAGAAATCTTCCTAGAGGAAGCAGCCTCTGGGCATGAGGCTCCCTGGCTCAGGCTCTCTGGATTTCTGCGTGAGAGTGAAGTCCACACCGTGGGAAATCGGGAGTGCGTGATGGACCTGAAGTCACTGTTTGCTGATCTGGCCTGCTTCTCTCCCTCCCTGACTACCTCCTGTATCTGTCGGTTTCTCTGTCTCTTGCTCTCTCGCTACATAGATATGGAGTCTCTGTGTTCTCTCTTTCTGTTTATACCAGACTTGCTCCCTCTTTCATTTCTGTCTCTCTGTCCCTTTCTCTCTGGATGCTTTAATATCATACTTTTTCTAGCTCTTTTTCCTAGCATATCTCCTTTCAGTGTTTCTCTCCATGGAATTACACCAACCTTTTCATGAACTTTTCAACAATCTGTTTTTCTAAAGTCTAGAGTACACGTCTGACTATGTCCACTGTTTCCTTTCATTACTTTTATAAATTCTAATGTGACTTGATTTCTCCCAAGTTTTGTGTCAGTTGTACTCCAAATATAAGCTCTTTCTTGTTGGCTAGAATTAAATACAGGAGAATCATTTTTTTCTTGTTGCTTCCTCTACCCACTAAAAGATAAACTGTCAGATGCTCTTCTTCCCACAGGATGCACTGAGTCAAAACTCTTCCTTGTCACTGCCCCTTGTTTTTTATTTCTAGGATGGTGTAGACTCTGAAATAAGATCCTTCTGTTGTAACCTGTACCTGACTAAGAAGTCTGCTTTTTTTTTTTTTTTTTGGAGAGGTTTTTGCTATAGGGCGCGTGTGCTCACCAGACAGAAAGAGAGAGACATAGAGACAGAAAGCGAAAAGTCACCCCCCAGGGTTGATGGTCACGCCGCAATCCCTTTTCCTCCATTCTCCTCTCGGGATCTTGGGCACGCACGCACACGTGCCTGGCGTGAGTTTAAGCCACCGGGTCTAGGACTTGAACCGCGGTCAACTACGTGAGAGTCCAACGACATAGCCATTACGCTAACTGCTGGTTCCCAAGAAGTCTGCTTTTTATAATCAAAATCTGCTGCTACTTTTTTAACATTTGAATGCTTTTTATGCTTAAGTTCTTGGCTTTTTATAAACTACATACACACACACACACACACACAGAGAGAGAGAGAGAGAGAGAAAGAGAAATGAGACATCTACATTCTGTTGGAGCTATTTTTTTCATTTACATTTTAGTACCTTATTTTAGCTGTGATTTCCATGCCATCAATGGTTAAGGATATTTAATTTCAAGATTGTGAACTAGGTGTGGTCAGCAGCCATGTAATACTCATCTTTGATTTTCAGAGGCCAGCCAGCCCTGAAACATACCCAGTATGAATTTATTAAATTGACTTGATGTTTATTTTTAAATTACTAGTATAATTGATTCTTGCCCATGCACCATGGATAGATATATACACATTCAAGGTCTTAAGAAAGTTCCAGATCTCTGGGCTCCTCTTGTAAATGACTTAATATTTATTTCACACAGGTACTCTCGATGTGTTTTTATCGTTTATGATACAGTTATTTTGGGGCCATTTTCTCCCATGCTTTATAGTTTAATTTAAAATATTCTCAATGAGTTATTAATAGGTGATTATTATTGAGAAACATCAGCAAACCTGGAACTTCATTAAATATTTTATGTTTTTTTTTCCTTGTCAGGCGATGTGTACACTCACCAGAGGAGAGAAAGCACTTAAATGAGGTATGGCCACATTATTATTCTTATTCCTCCATTTCTCAATCCATTAGGATTTGGGGTATACACACATATGGCCGGAATGTTTTTAAGGTTGCTGTGGCTGGAACCAACTACACAGCCATGTGGCATCAGTCCTCCAATGCACAGCACTTAACCACTGCACTAAGGGGCCAGTCCTACATTATTTTTAATCCTTACAACAATATTACCAAACAGATACTATTAAGTTTTGTGTGTGTGTGTTTGTGTGTGTGTGTGTGTGTGTGTGTGTGCGTGTATGAATATTGAGAGTGAGAAAGGTTAAATGACATATTTCAGCAGACATAGCTATTAAGTAAAAGAACTTACTGGAATTAAGTCTGACCTCCTCCAAAGTTCATGTATCTCTTCTAGTACTATCCATTACCACCAAGTGGACTGGTCAGACAGATACTTGCCATTATTTTAGGACATATTCAGTTTTTCTAAGTGTTGTAGCTTAGCTAGAATGAATGACAGCTCTCGGCTCTGCAAAAGGATGTTTTCATTATAACAAACAAACATGATAACTTTAAAAATGTTAGATTATTCTGGTTACAACCATGGCTGCCATATTGGCACTATGGTGGCTTTAAGGATGTACCGCTTAGCCTCTAACTTTATCTTTGTCATGAAAGACAAAGAGGAAAAAAAAAAAAAAACTAACAAAAACCAATAGGAAGTGGTTCACACCACTATCCCCGACACCCCACCAAGAGGGTAGGCGACAGAGATTCATTCCTCCCTTTGACCTTGCTTGGACTGTAGTCACAGAGCTCTTGGCACCAAGAATAGTCTTGGATTACTACTCAAGCATGCAAGAAAGATTTTCTTTCTTTCTTGCATGGTTGAGATTTTTTTTTATTGTACGCCTCATCATGGCGAGGTACTGCTAAGATGTATGGGAGAGCCAGAGTTCAGTTCTAGCTCCAATCTACAGGCTAGGCAGGGAGGCATATGTCTGCAGTTCCACTGACTGGGGGAGGCTGAGCATGAGGATGGCAAGCTCAAGGTTTACCTTGGCAACACAGTGAGACCCTGTTGGAAAAAGCAAGGCATGTGGCATGTGCCTGTGGTCCCAGCTACTCAAGACACTGAGGCAGGAGGATTGCAACACAGTAATACCTTATCCTTTAAAAAAAAAATGGTATCAGCTAATGGTGTAGTGGTTATGTTGCTGGGCTCCCATGTAGTTGAAACTCATGCTGGGCATGTGTGTGTGCCCAAAATCCTGAGAGGAGAATGGAAAAGAAAGGATTGTAGTGTGGCCATCCTCCCTGGGGGGTGATTTCTTGCTTCTTATCTATCTCTCTCTGTCACTCCAGTGAGCACACATACCCTATAGCAAAAATCTCTCTAAAAAATATTAATTTTAATATAATTCAACCTAATCATCATGTTGACTTTCCCCTAATCTATTGATATGACAAAAACTTCGTGGTAAAAAATGATGATCTTACTTCCACTCTTCTCTTGGGGTAGTGTCTATGTTTCTGGGGCATAAATTATATGAAGGTGGGTTGGACACCAGGCAATACAGCTATTAAGTAAAAGAACAAATAATTGGAATTGAGTCTGACTGGCTCCAAAGTTCATATATCTCTTCTTCCAGTACTGTTCTTCCTCCCTGTCTGGCCATATCAGCCTCTAGTGCCATGTTCATCAACACTTTATTCTCTGTCATAGGCCACACTAATGACAGCACAGACATCCCATGGAGCCCTTCAAGTCCCATGCCTCTTTTGCTACTCTTAGGTACTCATAGTTCATTCTGCTGGTCATAAACCAGACTTTAGGAAATTCTGGGAAGCTTCCTAGAAACATTATGCAACCATTTCTTCCCTAGGATCTGATTCTTTTCCTGGGCTAGTCCTAAGAAATAGTCATAAAAACTCTGTTCTTGATACCAAAAATATATTGGATTTCTGTTTATGGAGGGCTCATCCTGGAGAAGTTTCACTGTAGTTATCCACTATCCCTAGCTTGTCCCTAATTCCCTCCATATTCTCCTATCAACACAAGAAATAATGTTCTGCTCTTAAGACCCATGGCATTGGGGGGTTTAGGAAAGCTGATGGAAGTATGCTCTCACATATGATCCTCTTCCACCAAATTTTTGTACCCTCCCCATTATCTTATGTGCTTAGGTTTTGAAACTCAAAATGTAGGGAACCACTTATTTTCCCCTATTTTCTGCTGTAAGCTTTCAGAGGTCAATGTTGGGGAAGGGGAATGTCCCCAACTCCTTTAGCCTATGATGCATATTGACATGGTGGCTCTTGGTTTGTTATAACATGCACAACAAAGCAAAACATACACACTCAAAATGGAGTTATGTCATGGAGCATTCAAAATAGCACTAGTAAAGCAGAAGAGTGAATAAAATGTAAGCCTTTTGATTCAATGAGACTATAACTCTGCAAAATACACATCATAACAGGAACACAGCAAGTGCTCAGAGGAAAATGCTCAGTCTGGGGCTCATTACAATTTTCTAACAAGAAGTGATGGTGGTAAAGAGAAGAGAGAGTTGGAAGACAATTTAGAAGATAAAATACACAGGAACTAATGCTGGCTGGATACAGACGAGGTGGATGAGGTCTCTTTGAGAATCACTCTGTTGTGATGTGACTAGCTGTGCATTTGCATGTATTTACTCATCAAAATCTTAAAACAATCCTAAAATGTTTATACTAGGATAAAACTTTTTTTCAGAGAGAGAGAGAGAGAAAGAGAGAGAGAGAGAATTTTTTGTTATAGGGCGCATGCACTCACTGGAGAGAGAGAGAGAGAGAAAGTAAGAAATCCCTTTCCAAGGGGGTTGGCCATGTTACAATTCTTTCTCAAGATTTTGGGCATGGATGCAACACACGCTCAGAGTGAATTTCTGAACCATGATTGACCATGTGGTAGTCCAGTGCCCCAACTACCACACCACCTGCTGGCTCTAGATAATACTCATTTTATAAGAGAGGACACAGAAATAGAAGAAAAGAGACAACCTAAGCTTATCTCACTTCAGAATTCACACTCTGACCACTTTCCTATGATTGGATTGAAGTGGTAGAAAATAAGAGCAGGTTCATTCTGGCTGGAGCAAGGATTCAGTGGCAGCTAAGAGGGCTTTCATGGGATAAGAAACTTTTGAGTCCATTATCGTTTCATTGTCAGGGGTGTGTGCACTCATCAGAGACAGAGAGAAAGGGAGAGGAAGAAAGCACTCCTCCAATGGGACATGGTCATGCCACAATCCCATCTCCATTTCTCCATCCTTTGAAGATTTAGGTCATGTACACACACTCACCAGGGCATATTTTTCAAGCTTCTGGGGCCAGAACATAAACAACCATCAGCCAAGTGGGTTCCAGCTTCCTTAATGACTACAGGACCATCCCAAGGACCCTGTTGAAAGATGAGTGAGTAGGTACCCTACAGGCTGGAACAAAGGCATCCAAGTGAAATACATCTTCATTTGAGTTCACAGAATGATTGGTCTAAGCAGTACTCTCTGAGCTATCCAACTGGAACAAATGAAAGACAAAGTGCTAGGAGACAGAGATTCCCGAATTCAGTGTCCTCTGATGGCTGTGTGTGTTTGGATGAGTCACAGATCTGTGGTAATGAAAAAGTGCTTGCAGATTAATGAGGCTGACTACAGTAATTGTGAGCCAGGAGCGAGATGTCTAAATAATCTCCTGCTCTATAGTTTGAATAATACCAGAGGAAAGAGTAAGATTATTTAAGTAAATGTGACAGATGAAACAGTAGCTGTTACATCAGGCCACCCTTTTGAGGACTGGAAAAGTACAAAAAATGGAGTGAGCAGTCTGCATATTCATCTCATTAGACCGTGTGGGTTTACTAACTCTCTCCTGAACATTAGCAAGCATTGATGTTAGCTCTACAGAGCCCAATGAACACTGTGGTACCATTTGGCCAGGGTTCAATTATTTATTAAATTCTACAAATTTCTCCCCTGACAATGTTAACAGCAGTGCTATGGAATCAAGGTGTACAAAAGAAGTTCATTTGAAGGAAACTAACATGAAAGACTTATTCAAGCTGGCTTCCTTCTCCATTGACTATCTCTTCATCCTATCCCTCTTCCTGTAGTTTTGAGAAGGACACTGCTATTAATTCCTCCTGCTGCCTCTGAATCCACTGCATTCTAGTTCTTAGAGCTCCACTGAGCTCTTGCCTTGTTATTGATTCATACCAGGGACCTGCAAAGTGCCCAGTGCAACGACCTTTCTCATTTGGCTTGACCTTTTCTCCATACTATTCACTAACTTCATATCTCCTAAAATTTATCACCATGGAGCCAAGTGGTGGTGGCATAGTGGTAATCCAACTGGATCCACATGGAAAAAGGCCTGGATTTGCAACCCAGGAGCTCTCTATGCATGTTGGTTCCAAGAACCCATGCCCAGGATCCTGGCCGGCTGAGACTCAGGGGGAGATCCCATTGTGAAGACCCTGCTGGGAGTGCTATCTTCCTCTCTCTT
>NW_006159504.1:2414966-2461935 GCF_000334495.1 Tupaia belangeri chinensis | reverse complement strand
GTAAATTTGAAAAATAATTCCATCATTTCCTCAGTAGATGGGTCCTTTCCTGTCAGTGCCATGAGGTCAGAGAATCCATTCTTACTTGCTGCTCTCTCTCCAGTGCTTAGAAGAATACCTGGTATGTTATGAGGTCCTAGTAAATATTTATTGGATAAGTCGATAATGAACTACTTGTTCTTTCTGTTTCTTCATTTGCTTCTCTGACACTATTTTTCAGTCTATTCTTTTTCTCAGTTTTTGTCCCCTTTCCTTCTACCTTCTCTTTCAAATGGCCTTGATTTTTCTCCAGAGTTACAGGCTCACAATTGCTGATATACATAGTATGGATTTCCCTCTCTCTTGATATTATTATTATTATTATTATTATTATTATTATTATTATCTTGATGCTAATAATGCCATTATCATCTTTCTCTGTTCAAAATTTTATTTATCATTTTTGTTTCTTTGTTTGCTACAGGGCTCATGTGTTCACTAGTGAGAGACAGAGACAGAGAGAGACAAAGAGAGAGAAAATGAGAATGAAAGCCACCAGGTCTGGGACTTGAACTGCAGTTAGTCATGTGGGAGTCCAGCACCTTAACTACTATGCAAACTGCTGGCCCCCACCATTATTATCTTTCAAGTTGCTCATGTCTGATGCAAGAAGACACTTCAAATTACCCATCTAGCTTGACTCAGATCTAACCTATAAGGGTTTAGAGTTGGCAGTCTTGCCTTGCCTATTTTATGTGCCTCTTTGCCATTGTCACATCACTGCCATCTCTACCTATAGCTTCAGTAACCCATGGTTAGGGACCAGCAGATGGTGTAATGGTTATGTTTCTGGATTCCTATGTGGCCGACTGTGGTTTGAGTCCTGGACCCAGTAGCCTGAAATTCATACCAGGCACATGTGAGTGTGCGCCCGAAATCCTAAGAGGAGAATGGAGGAGAAGGGATTGCTGTGTGGCCATCCCTCCTGGCTAGTGATTTCTTATATTTGATTTGCATACAAATTAAATTGCAAATTCCTTATTTGTCTCCAACTTAAATGTCTTGCTTTATTTTCAGCACTCCTACAGATCCTATGGCCCTGCCAAACCTTTCTACTTGGTAATTCTAAAGATTTATACTATATTTCCTGCAATCTTTATTCAAACTTCTCCTTCTGTCTGGATGACTTTCCCACCCCATGTATGAGCATCTGAATGTTCCAGTGTAGTACTAACCTGGTAGCCAGCAATTAGAATTTGTGCAATGCAGGGACCAGCAGTTGGTGTAATGGCTATGTGACTGGACTCCCAATGTAGTTGACTGTGGTTCGAGTCACAGACCTGGCTGTTTAAACTCATGCTGGGCGCATGTGCATGCATACCCAAGATCCCGAGAGGACAATGGAGGAGAAGAGATTGTGGCATGGCCATCCTTCACTGGAAGGTGATTTCTTGCTTTCTGTCTGTCTTTGTCTGTCTTTCTGGTGACCACACATACCCTATAGCAAAAACCTCTCCAAAGAAAAAAAAAGAAAGAAAGAAAGAAAGAAAGAAAGAAAGAAAGAAAGAAAGAAAGAAAGAAAGAAAATTTCTGCAATGCTGTCCCTCTCTGGTATTAGCATAGTGCTTTGTATGAAGGTGGAAATTAGTCAGTTTTTATTAAGATGAACTTAAAGAAAGTTAACATAAAGAGCATAACTTCTACCAAGATATCATAGTTTATGTCAAAAAGTGACAACAGTGGGACCAGCAGTTAGCGTAATGACTATGTCGTTGGACTCGCACGTAGTTGACCGTGGTTTGAGTCCCGGACCCGGTGGCTTAAACTCACGCCGGGTGCATGTGCGTGCGTGCCCAAGATCCCAAGAGGAGAATGGAGGAGAAGGGATTGCGGCATGGCCATCCCCCCTGGGGGGTCACTTCTCTCTTTCTGTCTCTCTGTCTCTCTCTGTCTTTCTGGCGAGCACACACGCCCTATAGCAAAAACCTCTCCAAAAAAAAGAAAAAAAAAGTGACAATAGTAACTTTTTAAGAAGAGTAAAAACAGGGCCAGCTGGTAGTGTTGCACATAAGGTGGTTGTATTTTACATGGCCAATTGTGTGGTTCAAGTCCTAGACCTGGAAGTTTGAAAAACACACCAGGTACGTGTGTGTGCATGCCGAAAATCCCAAGAAGAAAATGGAAGAGAAGTGGTTGCAGCATGCCCATATCCCCATGGGGTGATTTCTCACTGTCTCTCTCTTTTTCTTGTCTTTCTCTAGCCAAGTGCACATCCCCTATAACAAATCTTACAAAAAGAGTAAAAGTGATAATCAAACAATAGTCCAATTAGGTTAATCTGCCTATATCAGTACAATTCTAAGCTTTATACACATTTAGCATGACAAGCTCGGGCAAAGCTAACTTCAACATGGATGGATATTTCCATTTCAGAGCTTAATCTAATCAAGCAGAGTAAATTAATGAGAACATCTGCTTTGTCTCAATAAATGCCTTGATCACTAAACTAGCTTTAACGAGACAAGCAACTAACTATATTATCCTTCTGGTACAAGTCAAGCAAAGGTTGGGCTACCAAAGGAGTAATGTGCTTTAGTATAAGGAAACAGATAATGTGCAGTGATAATTTAGTCATCTAAGTATTTGGAGTCACACCAGGTACGTGTGTGTGCATGCCGAAAATCCCAAGAAGAAAATGGAAGAGAAGTGGTTGCAGCATGCCCATATCCCCATGGGGTGATTTCTCACTGTCTCTCTCTTTTTCTTGTCTTTCTCTAGCCAAGTGCACATCCCCTATAACAAATCTTACAAAAAGAGTAAAAGTGATAATCAAACAATAGTCCAATTAGGTTAATCTGCCTATATCAGTACAATTCTAAGCTTTATACACATTTAGCATGACAAGCTCGGGCAAAGCTAACTTCAACATGGATGGATATTTCCATTTCAGAGCTTAATCTAATCAAGCAGAGTAAATTAATGAGAACATCTGCTTTGTCTCAATAAATGCCTTGATCACTAAACTAGCTTTAACGAGACAAGCAACTAACTATATTATCCTTCTGGTACAAGTCAAGCAAAGGTTGGGCTACCAAAGGAGTAATGTGCTTTAGTATAAGGAAACAGATAATGTGCAGTGATAATTTAGTCATCTAAGTATTTGGAGTGACCTTAATAATAAAAGGTTTGATGCATTCTTCTTTTAGTTAATTCAAATTTCTCTTATGTTACAGAAATGAACATGTTCATTGTGAGAGGTTTAGATAAGACAAAAAAGTCATTCTAACAACATGATCATAATCTTCACTGCCCATAGAAGATTTATCCTTCACACTTTGTTGTAGAGATTTCAAGTCACAATTTGGATTTGTCCTTTGAGCGTGTCTGTGGAGTGTGTGTTGTGTGTACATGCAGGGTATACGGTCAGTTATTCATTCTGCACATACAAGAATTTAGATCACACTATACACAATTTTTAAAGGTTTTTGCCATAGGGGATGTGCACTCACCAAAGAAAGACAGAGACAGTGAGAGGAGAAAGTAAGAAATCACCCTCTGTGGGGATGGCCATGCAACAATCCCTTCTCTATTCTTCTCCTGGGATTTTGGGCACATGCGCACACACATCCAACATGATTTTCAAACCTGGTCTCAAACCATGGTCAGCCATGTGGAAATCCAACACCTTAACTTCCACACTACCTGCTGGCCCTACACCATTGTTTGCTTATGCTTGCATTTTCTGGCTTTGGTATTAAGTTTATACTAACCTCACAAATAAGTTGATCATGTTTCCTCCTCTTTTATCTGTAAAATATTTTTGAAAGAAAGAGATTCTTGTTAGTACTGGTGGCCCAGTACTAGACTGAACTTCTGGAAGCCACATGGCTGACTGAGGTTTGGATATCCACCCTGTCAGTCTGAAATGGGTTGGGCTTTCATGCCCAGATACTGGCGGGCTGTATGAGGAGATCACAGAGTAACAAAACCTTGTTCAGGGTGTTTGTTTCTGTCTCTCCCTCATGTGTGATCTCTATCATGAATAAAAAAGAAAAAAAGAAATGAATTCTGTTTTTTGAAGTGTTGGCAAAAACTGACCTATAAAATTAAGACACTGTTCTATGTCTAGCTAGATCCTCCCATCGTTCAAAACATTATTTGTTCATTCCTTTTCTCTTTTCCATGATACTATTTGCTAGAATTTCTTTCAGTTTCTTTAGAATATTCTCTCTTTAACTGTCATGTATATGATAATATTTTTTCTAATTTGTCATTCAAGAATCAGTTTTGTTTATGGTGCCATTTCACACAGAAAGCAAGAAATCACCCCTCAGGGGGGATGGCCATGCTGCAATCCCTTCTCCTCCATTCTCCTCTCGGGATCTTGGGCACGTACACACATGCGCCTGGCGTGAGTTTAAGCCACCGGGTCGAGGACTTGAACTGCGGTCGACTATGTGGGAGTCCAGTGACATAGCCATTACGCCAACTGCTGGTCCCTTGGGTGAAGTCTTATGCAGATAGACCTTGCTTTTTTATTTAACAGCATTTTTGAAGAAACATTTATTAATAGTTATAGTACAGTCAAATATAGCTATATTAATAAAATTATGCTTTTTTGTGTTGTGTTTTTTTTTTCCAGTGGTAGACTTCATTAAGAAATTTTGACCTACTTTTTCGCCTTTAATGAGTTTTTAAACTGAACTTTCACCTTCTCATTTCCAACGGAGTAAGGGAGAAATATCAAATATTGGGAACACAAAGGGTAAGAATATCTCATTTCTAAAATAGAGACCAGCTGAGAAATTATCAAAAATGCTAGAGGAAAGTTTGTGCTATTCTGGCCTTTCATCAACATTTATTAGCTCTGTTGTGCCACGAGGGTCTGGAAGACCTTTAGGATGTTGGTTTTTTCTTCCTATCTCTTGTCCTGGAGAAATTCAGTCTTAGCAAGATGAAAAGCAAGCAGACTAAAACAGATGAGAACAAAATAGAACAACATTTTCTTTCTCTATGCACTTAAAATATGGAAGGAGTAGTAAGAGAGGGAAGCAGTTCTGTCTTCTTGGGCGCAAAAGCCAAAGAAAATCTAACTTGGTTCTTTTAAATATGGTTGAAAACTTAATTTGTTCTTAAGACTCATCCAAATGAGAATTTGAAATAACTCTGGCTAGCAGGGCTGAAGTGTACCTTTGTACTTTCTATGAAAAGAACCGCTTACAGAGCAATCTAAAAATGTAAGTATGAGAAATGCTTAAGGCTCAAAACTATTTTAGGGCTATTTGGAAAACCACTTTGTATGTAAATTTTGTTCCTAAACACTGCGTATCCTCATAAATGATCCATTTATTAAAGTATTTACTTGGCATAGGGGTTTCCCTTTCTACCCATCAGCATCTTCACAGAGTGTGCCTAATGTACTTTAAAGTAATTAAATAAAATTGCTTACTATTCTGAACCCCAAGTTTTTATCATGTTGATGGTCTCTAAGTTTCACTCTGCAAAGAATGTGTCACATTTGCAAACTAGGCCATAGGGAGACAAAGTCAAATCTGGTGGGAAAGGTGAATGATTCATCGAAAGCCTCATAGTGTGTGAGCAAGGACTCATTGTCTTACCAAATGCCTGCAGCACACAAACAAGCAATTCGTGTAGGTGAAAGTAAATATTTGTTTGCCAGTGATTTTGGACTTGTGCTAAATAATAATGGTTTCCCATGTTGTCAGTTTGTTGATGAATCATGTAAGGTCAGCACCAAAGGGACAGTGGGTGGAGACGCTTGGGTCTGAGGGCATGCTGTGTCCACATTCTGCTCCTCATGATCATTGAATATTTTTTGTATGTGGTAGAAAAGTAAATGTTACCTTATTTGGCCAATATAATGTGGTCAAGTCAAGGATTTTTTTTATTTTTGGGGGGAGAGGTTTTTGCTATAGGGCACGTGTGCTCGCCAGAAAGACAGAGAGAGACACAGAGACAGAAAGTGAGAAATCATTCACCCCTCAGGGTGACTTCTCCTCCATTCTCCTCTCGAGACCTTAGGCATGCATGCACATGCTCCCAGCATGTGTTTAAACCACCGGGTCCAGGACTCGAACCACGGTCGTCTACATGGGAGTCCAGCAACGTAGCCATTACGCTAACTGCTGGTCTCAAGTCAAGGATTTTGAGAGGAGTTTATCCTGGATTATCAGGGTGGTCCCTAGATCCCATCACAAGTGTCCTTATAAAAGTGATGGAAAGATGCCACAGGGGAAAGAGGCCGCATGACTAGGGAGGCAGAGGTTGGAATGATGGGGACACAAGCCAATGGAAGTGGCAGCCTCCAAGACACTGGAGGACACAAAGAACAACACAGATCTTCCCCCCAGGCCTCCAGAGGGAGCATGGCCCTGCCAACACCTTGACTGCAGAACAGTGAGAGAATAAATCTGTGTTGTTTTAAATCACTCTGTCTGTACCTATTTGCTATGGCAGCAATAGGAAATGAATGCAGTGTCTCATTGCATAGGAAACCAGGGCCCTGAGAGCCCCAGCCTCAAGACATACCACTACTAGGAACAGAGACAGAGGTAGAAAACAGGTTCACTCTTACCTGGAGTTCCAAGTCAGCACTGGAAGCCACTCCAGTCTCCTCTATCTTCCTTTTACATTTGACCTAATTGGTCTTTTCCTCTCTTTCTTATTTTTTTATTTTTATTTAGGTTTTTGCCATAGGGCATATGCACTCACTGGAAAGAGACACAGAGAGGAAAAGTGATATATCAATCCCCAGGGAGGATGATTACACCACATTTCCTTCTCCATCCTCCTTGAGGGATTTTGTGCACATGCATGTGCATGCCTGGTGTGATATTCAAGCCACTGAGTCCAGGACACAAACCATGGTCTGCCATGTGGGAATCCAGTGCCTTAGCCACCATGCCACCTGCTGCCTTAGCCTTTACCTGTCTTCATAGATCCCAGGTCATCAAGCCCTTCAGATTCCTTTCTTTTGGTTGACTTCTTTTTCACTCTATTAGTCTCTTTCTGTATTTGTCTCTATTTGTTTTTCTAGCCTTCTTCTATGGTTCACCCCAAAGTCTGCTCTCAGCTTCCTTTTCCTGGTCTTAGCATTTCCCAGAGAGATCACATTCCTCATTTGACCCCAAAGTTTCAAAGACTCTTTGCAATGCTCAGCTGTGTTATTACAGCCTTGACTTCTCTTTTGAACTCTGAACTCATTTTACCTGTGGTCACTGGGTGGCCTGCTTTACTCCGAGGGCCCAGGGCATCTCAGAGTAAACATGTCAGAAACCAAATACCTGTTCTTCGCTACAAACCTGCTTTCTCCGTCCTCCCCTGCCTCACTGACCCATATCCAACCTGGCATTCTGCAGTCCTTGCTTCCTTGGCATCTCTAAACTGTGTCCCAAATGCCTGCCTGCCACCACCACTGCCCTAACGTACCATCTCATTCATTCTGATTCAGAGTATCACAATCATCTCTAACCGGTTCTTCTCTCAATTCTACCTTTGGACGTTTTTCCTATAAATCTTGGTATTAATGTCTATGAGGGATCTCAAAAAAGTCTATGAAAACTAGATACTATGAGAAAAATCACGCCTGGGTTTCAATCTTTTTGCATCAAAATAAACTCGTACTTGAATTCCATTTTTCCACAACCTTTTGAAGTCCCCTTGGATTGCTGGGGTAGCAAATCACCACAAACTTGTTGGCTTAATCAATACATTATCTTACAGCTCCATGGTTTAGAAGTCTGACAAGTCTCCCTGGACTAAAGCCAACGGGTGTCACCTGGGCTGTTTCCTTCTGGAAGTTCTAGGGGACACCTATTTCCTTGACTTTTCTAGCTTCTACAGGCTGCCTGCAACCTTTGGCTCATGGCCTGACAGAGTCCATGCAGTAACACAGGCAGAACATGGGGAGCTGCCTCTCATGTCTAAGCAAGGCTGGGCTGAGAAGAACTAAGTAAGGTCAACAGTTATGAGCTCCAGTTCTCTGCTGTGTTGCTGTACTGGTCTGTGCTCAATTTCTCTGCCATGAGCTTTACTGACGGTACCCCATAAGGGTAAAATAACACCCCCAGCCTTACTGTAACTTTTACAATAATCCTGAAGGAATGCAGATCCCTAACGCAGTGGCAAATGGGAATTACCTCCTGAAATTCACCCCACCTGCCTGGAAAAAGTCAATCAAGAATGCTGCATTCACCTCACCTACTGGGGATTACACAGATAGCATTAGAAAGGTTTGAGCTAATGGAAAGCTACTAAATTGGTGAAACAACCTCAGTAATTGGGGGAGGCTTAGGGACTCATCTGCAAGGCACTGATACCCCAAACAAAGACCATGAGCCACCTTTGATCTCAGGACAAGGGAAGATTGCCATTCCCCAAGCCACAGCCATTGTATAGAACAGCACTTAGAGGGTCCCAAGTACACAGTAACCTTTAGGTCAGTCATTTAGCTGCTCACAAGACCACATTCCTTTCCCATGTAGGCAATAGGCTCACCCCCTTAGCTGATATTCCACTTTAGTATATATTAACCGTGTCTTTACTTAACAAGACAAGATTTCTATCTAGGCCTTTGTAACTGGCAATGCTGCCGCCCTGGCCCAGGACTGACGTTATCAAGCTTCCTGCAAGCCCCTTCTTCAAAAAGACCCTTCCCGGTAGTCAAGATCTAAGAAGAAAATGCACCAGACAAATGGACTCTCTCGCCCTGAGAACTGTAACTGATTATACCTAATCAAACAGAGCAGTGTATCATGTTTTATGATTATTGTTCCTATACTTTGAATACCTCATTTCTTAGGGTAAATCTTTTACTTCCCCCTCACCCCTCCTACTCCTGTAAGACATCCCTCAATAAAGATGTATGTTTGATAGCCACTGGGGCTGCAGTCGTGAGCTTGCTCTGACTGTAGTCGGCTGAGAACATGCTGAAGAGCATCGAAGTCTCTGCCTGATTCCTTCTCACCTGCGTCGCCTTCCTGTGTACAAGCCTCAACCCACCCCTGCTGGAGCAGGCCTCCGGCAATGGCCCCTTCCTCCATCCTCAAAAGCAGCAATATTAGACCAGGTCCTTCTCAAGCTACCATCTTTCTGGTTCTTTTCTGCTTCCCTCTTCTCTTAAGGATGTTGGAAAATACGTTGGACCCACCCTGATCACCTAGGATAATCCCCTCATCCCCGAATCAGCTAATTAGCAGCTTTAATTCCAGCTACAACCTTAATTCCCCTTTGAGATGTAAGGTAACACATCTATAGATCTTCAGTTTAGGACATGAACATCTTTGGGGGTCATTATTCTGCCTACCACCCCCTCATCTCTATGCTCGCAGCCCCCACCCTGATCTTGGCTCTAATTTACTTCATTTTATGAAGACGTTTTTACTGGCCTCCCTATATTCGATCTCTGGTGCACACTCGCCCCCAATTCCACACTGCTGCCAGTTATCTCTCGGAAACACCAATTTCGTCAAACCACTGTTCATCTTCTTCCCCGTTGCCTATACTGCCCGCCTGCCTGCTGCATAGACTGCACGTAACATCCTGCGTGCTGGGTGGGCGCACTGGCCCTTTCTCACACATATTGTTAATGCTGAACTTTTTCTCATGCTGTCTCTCCTTGTTAATGCTGAACTTTTTCTCATGATGTTTCTCCTCCTGGCATATTCGTTCTTTTTTCCCTGTCTGGTTCACATGCAGTTTCACTTTAAAACTCACACAAACTATTATCAGCTCTCTTGAGTTTTCTAAAACTTCCTGCAAATCCAACTTTCCTGTATGCATCTCTTGTGCCGTAGTATTCTATTTGTGTGTCTATTTCTTCCTCCACGCTTGACAGTGAGTGCATTGTTGATTCACTCATGCATCCATTCGCTCATTGTCCCTACATGACTGAGCATGTACTATTTGCTACAATTAGGGGCAATAAAAATAGATAAGGCAGGAGTCCATGCTTTTCAAGAAGAAGTAGTCTTTCCAAGGAGATAGACCCGTAATCAGAAGGAATCATAGTTTATGCCTCATGCTATGAAAATAATAATGACTGGGAATCCGCAGTTGGCGTAATGGCTATGTTGCTGGACTCCCATGTAGTCGACCATGGTTCACGTCCTGGACCCGGTGGCTTAAAACTCACGCTGGGTGCGTGTGCGTATGTGCCCAAGATCCCGAGAGGAGAATGGAGGAGAAGGGATTGCGGCGTGACCATCCCCTCTGGTGGGTGATTTCTCGCTTTCTGTCTCTATGTCTCTCTCTGTCTGTCTGGCAAGCACATGCGCCCTCTAGCGAAAATCTCTCCAAAAAAAAAAAAAAAAGAAAAAGAAAGAAAAGAAAAAAAAGAAAATAATAATGACTAAGATGATAAAAATTTTACTGAAAAGGTGTTTAATGAAACACTGTACCCAGAAAGAAAAAAATAGAAAACATATTTAGTGCAGAGTACACAGGAAGTAATTCTGAGAAGGTATTTGAGGAAGGCTTCATAAAATTGTGACATTTCATCTGGTTCCTAGAAAACAAATACAGAATTCTAAACATAATCAAAGTAAAGGGAGATGTTTTTCATCCTGGCATTCTCAATAACTAGGAGGTGTTTGTTAAACTAAATGAGAAGTTGGAAAATTGGGACACATGTAGGGGGAGACTATTAAAGGGAAATAGACCTGGAATGGGAGCAGGTACAGAAGGGTGCTTTTCAAAATAGAGGACTAAGCACTGCTCAAAATGTGGACTGAAGAACCAGCAGGTGGTGTGGTAGTTAAGGCACTGGACTTGCATATGGCCAGCCATAGTTCAAGTCCTGGGCTTGATGGCTTACTTTCTTTCTCTCTCTGTCTCTGTCTCTTTCTGGTGAATTAAAAAAATAATAACAGTAGTAAATAAAATTAAATAATTCTTTAAAAAATGCAGTCTGTAGCCCAACTTCATGGGGGCGGGCCACTCTTGATGAGGGGTGGAGCCCTAACATTGCAGAATCTTGGCCTCTGCTCACCTGGAGATCAGCAGCAGCAGCAGCTGAGGTCCACACATGGAATTGTTTAATAAGCCTTAGTACACTACTGTATCAGAGCTGAACTCAAGTTGAGAATGCAGAACAAGATGAGAAGAAAGTTGAATTAGAAGTGATAAAAAAGATTAGCTGTCCACATTTATCAGTTATTCAACTTTTGTTTACAGAACAACTTTATCTTAGACTCTTTCCTAGGCATAGTTGTGAACAAAACAAGAGAATTCCAACCTCATGAAGCATCATTCCAACAGAGAAAAGCATAAAACAAGAAGTTACAAAGGTCATGAGATAAATTTGTTTAGTAGTAAGGGCAGGAGCTTCATAAAGCAGTACCATTGAGATGTGTCTGAGGGTATAACAAAGATAGGGGGCAAGAATAGCTTCACTTGCTCCTGATACAAAACAAGCATTAGCCTGGCTAAATCCTGGTGAAAAAGGAGCAGGTGAAAGGGGATGAGGTTAGAGAAAGAAGCTGAATCCATCAGGGTAACCAAACGGGGTTCACAGGAATGAGAAGTTTCCCAAGCCATGGACCCTCTGTTCTAAAAAAAAAGTCCCAGACAGATCCAAACAAGTTGGTCATGGTCACCCTAGTCTACAGGAAAGCATTTGATTAGAAGAGCATAGGTTTGGGGCCAGCAGGTGGTGTGATTAAGGAGCTGGACTCCCACAGGGCCAACTATGGTTTGAATACCATACCGGACCTGGCTGCTTACTTTCTCACTTTTCCTCTCTCTCGCTCTCTCTCTCTGGTGAGCGCATGTGCCCTATGGCAAATTTAAATAATAATAGCAATAATGAATAAAATATTTTTTAAAAAGCAAAGAGGAGCATGGGCTTAAATTAAGTAGCTAGGCCCAATGTATGATATGATGTCAATGTACTAGCATCAGCACATTTCTGGATAGAGGACTGATTAGCCTGGGGGTAGTCAGAGACGACACTTGCACGAGGGTATTGCCAGCCTACAGGTGAGAACGATGGTTGTTGGAAAGTAAGTAGTGACAGTGGAGACGGAGAGAGGTGAACAGATTCAAAATCTATCTTGAAAGTGGAAACAAAAAAGTGTTGCCAGTGGCTTTTAGGTGGGAATGAGGAAAGGGAGGAGTGCAAGATGACCCTGGGGCAGTCTTTTATCTGGGTGGGTGACACTAAGGAAGCTACAGTGTCAATGGAGGAGAAACATCTCTGTGGAGATTTCAGGTAGGCCGTTCCCTATGTGAAGGGTCTTCCAAAATTTTGTAAAATGCATGCTACAAAAAAATTTGCACAGATTTTCCATCTTTTTACACCAACATAAACTCATATTTTATTCTATTTTTTTTTTTCACGAGCTTTTAAAAGTCCCTTTCTACAGGGGTGGAGCTCAGCATGGAGTTCAGGGCTGGACTGAAAACCATGAGATGGAATTGAGGAATTCACTGACTTTGAATGCTGCAACCCCAGGCTCCTCCCCTGGAGCACCCTCTGCTACACGTTACCTCAGGGCATATTCCCCCACAGTAACTCTTGTGATCTGTGTCCACGTCTTCCCCCACACCACAGGGCTGGGGCTGCATGGCTTCTTCACCCAACCTCATGCCCTAATGCTGCCCAGTCAGTAGTAACTCCTTCCTGGGCTAATACATAAACCCACTGAGGGAGGACATTATGCTAGGGCCATGGTAACCAGGACTGTGCTAACAAGCTCCCCTCCTGTCCAACCGTCCACCTTTTACACAAAAGAGGGACGGGATGCAGCTGGAACTGATTCCCCCCTTCAGAATTTGGGTCTTTCTGAAACAGGAGGCCACAGCCAGATGACAGAATACTGAAACTGCAGGGGCACATGCGCTTTATAGAATCTTAAATCATCATTCTTTGGCCTAATTTTCCACTCAAGAACACAGATGGGTAAGATTTTTTTTTTCAATTTGCATAAAGACAAAATAGAAGTCTACCCCAAAGTGACCACCTCATAGTACCAAGCACAAAGTAAATAATAAATGCTATCAGGTGGGTGCATAGTGGTTAACATGCTGGGCTCCAACATGGCTGACCACCACTTGCGTCCTAGACCTGGGGGCTTGAAACTCACGTCGGGCACATATGCATGTATGCCCAAAATCCCAGGAGGAGAACAGAAGAGAAGGAATCGCAGTGTGGCCATTCCTTCTGGGGTGGGGTGGTGGTGGTGATTTCTCAGTTTCTGTCTCTCTGTCTCTGTCAAGCATACACACCCTGTAGAAAAAAACTCTCTCTCTGGGACCAGCAGGTGGCGTGGTGGTTAAGGTGCTGGATACTCCCACCTGGCTGACTACGGTTCGAGTTCTGGACCTGGCAGCTTGCTTTCTCACTCTCTCTCTCCCTCTGTCTCTCTCTGGTCAAATGAAAATGAATGAATGAATAAATAAAATTAAATAAATAATTACATTTTTTTAAAAAAGAAAAAACTCTCTCTGAAAAATAAATTAACAAATAAAGAAATCCTATAACCTTCTGGAGCAACTTCAAATGGCTTCCAAAATGATTCTTTTTTTAAAAAAAAGAATTATTTAACTTTATTTATTTATTTTAATTTGACCAGGGAGGGACAGAGTGAGAGAGAGAGAGAGAGAGAGAGAGAGTGAGAAAGCAAGCTGCCAGGTCTAGGACTCGCACCATGGTTGGCCATGTGGCAGTCCAGTGCCTTAAACATCATGCCACCTGCCGGCCCCCCAAAATGATTCTTTAAGGTGATTTTTTTTTAAAGTGACTCTTCAAGGGGCTAGCAAATGGCATAGCTGTTACATTACTGGACTTGCACATGGCTGATCACCATTCAAGTTCTGGACCTGGTGGGTTGAAACTCATGCTAGGTGTGCGTACATGTGTGCCCCAAGATCCTGAGGAGAATGGAGGAGAAGGGATGAAGGGATTTGCATGGTCATCCCCACTGAGAGGTGATGTCTCACCTTCTCCCTCACTATCTCTGTCTCTCTTTCTCTCTGTATGGCAAGTTCATGTGCCCTAAGACAAAACCTTCTACCCCACAAAATAAATAAATGGTGATTCTCAAAGGTTGCTGTCTGTTATAGCTCTTTGAGCATGGCATTTATGGTTTTATTTCTCAGGCCAGCCCTCAGCCCAGTGGTTAAGGGAGTCAGATCCTACATGGTCAACCATGACTGGAATCTCACCCTCAGCTACTTGAAAAACACACTAGGCACATACGTGTGTATGACCCAAATTCTAACAGGATGAAGAAATGGAAGGGAAGGATTGCAATATAACTATGGTTCCTCTTTGGGGTGGCAGGTGCCAGCTCCCTGTCCCTCTCTGTCTAGCCATCTGTCTTTTTCTCTGGAGAGTACACACACACCACCTGCTGATTTAAGAAAAAAGAAAAGAAAAGAAAAAAAAAAAAGGCTTTCCTTCTTGTCTTCTCCCACCCCTGCTTTTCCCTATTGCTTTTATTTGCTAGAAGCCGTGGTTGTTATGGTATCCCGGAGCAGAATTATATTAATCAGTGCCCTGCTCGTGCTGCACCCCTCCATCCTCCTCACTGCCCTCTGCAAGGCGTGCAGGTCTAGCTGCAACTCCAGACAGAGGTGAGCTGGCGTCCCTTCAGAGCTGGTGGAAGAGATGATTCTTCAAATGAACTTGGAAGGTAGAAGGCTACACCTGTGGAATCCAACCAGCAGATCAGAGTGAGATCATTTCTTTTGTTTGTAATTCTAAATTCAAGGTTATGAAATGCAACCAGAAATGCAAAATGCTTTTCTAGTTGAGTGTAGAAAGAGCGATGCTTCCCCTGTGTGGCCAAGTTCGATATTTCACTCTGTAGAAACCAAATGCCCAGCCGAAACCAAAAAGGAAAACTGTGCTGAAAAGAGACTGATGTTTTTATTTTCAATAACTCATACCATAATTTTCTTTTTTTTTTTTTTGAACAAAAAGGCTAAGAATAAAACAAGCCAGTAACTATTTTAAATATCCGTAGAAAAATGTTATTTTGCTTTTTTCTAAATTTGAAAAGTCAGTGAGTAGTCTTCTAGAGATATAAAAAAAAAAAAAGAGAAAATGAATGAAGGTTAGTTTTTAGTTTATTTGATGCTCAGGTGAAGGCAGTGATAAATTCATGTAGCTCTCCAGATCATCTGTTTTGGGAGCTAATTACAACACTAGTAAAGTAATAATATCTATATAAATGAAGTTCTCATTCATCATAAAATGGCATATGAGGGATCTTCCAAAAATTAATTGAAATTTTGTATTAAGAAAAACTTGCATGGATGTTAAATGTTTTTGTACCAAAATAAACTCATATTTTGTTTCTTTATAATTGCCGGAGTGCATATGCCACACGCCACACTCACCAGAGCGAGAGAGAGAGAGAGAGAACTCCTAACAGGACATGATCCTGCCGTAATCCTTTCTCCTTTATTTCTCCTTCTTGTCAGGAGTTTAGACACATGCACATATGCCCTGTGAGCTCTTCAAGCTTCTAAGGCCAAGATTCAAATCACAGTTACCCACGTGGGATAGAGCTCCCAGCAAAGTGCTCTGTGCTATGGGGCCAGCCCTAACTTGTACTTTAATTTCATTTTTTTTCATGAACCTGTTCAAGTCCCCTCCAACATATGCCAATATATATGGCATGCAGAAAACTGAAGTTAAAAAACTCTGAGAGGAAGACAGCATCACCTACCAGAAAATTCTTTCTTCAAAGCTCCTGAAACTAAGGACAGGCTGGAGGGGCTCTTGTGGCAAAACAACCCGTCTCATCGAGAATCAGCAGAGTGTGCTTTCTGGATCCACAGCTCCTACTTTCCCTGGGAGCTTCTTGGAAATGCATCACCCCGAGTCCCATGGCAGACCCGCATTTTAGCCCAACCTTCAGGTGATTTGGGTACGTTTTAATGTTTGAGAAGCACTGAACTGGAACAATGGAAACAATGGACATCCACTAGCTGAGAAAGAGAGCTTGTGGTTAGCAAAAACAGCTACACGATTGAAATACAAGTCCCAGACCCAAATTTTAGGACAGAGTAGGTGCACCGAGTGCAGGTGATTGTCTGCAATCAGTTTCCCAAGGACAATGAGGTGGCCTCCAGAGCAGCAGCAGCACGCATTCATTTACTTAATCATGACTATTGATTCCTCCGAGAAATCCTAGACAAAATAACCTAGTAGAAATTATTGTAAGATATGAGGACTCTTTAAGAAGCTCATGGAAAAATACTTACGCAAAAACTATGCGTGGATTTCAATATTTTCACACCAAAATAAACTCATGCATTAATTACATTTTTCCACAAGCTTTTTTTTTTCTCTCTTTAATTGCCAGAGGGCACATGCACTCACCAGAGAGAGACAGAAAGAGGGAAGAAGAGGTAGAAAGCACCCACCAACGGAGCACGGTCATGCAGCAACCTCTTCTCCATTTCCACATCCTGTCAAGATTTGGGGCATGGGAACCAGCAGTTAGCGTAATGGCTATGTCGCTGGATTCCCATGTGGTCAACTGCAGTTTGCGTCCTGGACCCGGTAGCTTAGAACTCACGCTGGGCGCGTGTGCGCATGTGCGCGTGTGCGTGTGTGCCCAAGATCCTGAGAGGAGAATGGAGGAGAAAGGATTGCCGTGTGACCATCCCCCCTGCGGGGTGATTTCTCGCTTTCTGTCTCTCTGTCTCTCTCTGTCTGTCTGGCGAGTGCACGCTCCCTATAGCAAAAACCTCTCAAAAAAAAAAAAAGATTTGGGGCATAACAAACACACTTGCCCTGAATATTTCTCAGGGTGCTAGTGCTGGGATTTGAACCATAGTCAGCCGTGTGGGATCCAGTTCCCTTGTCCACTTGGTCATGAGTCCAAGGTGCCATGAGCTTTTTAAAGTCCACGTGTAGTAGTTGTAATAACAGTGGTAGTAGTGATGTTGAAAAACACCTAGGAAGTGCTTAGCATTGCTGGGCTTTGTCCTCGGGGTTTTACTGCATTGTTTCATTAAATTCTTGCAGCGACATTAGAGGCCGTGGAACTGAGTTTCAGTGAGATGAGTACTATACCCAGGACAATGAGCTATAGTGAGTAGGTGGAGAAAGCAGGACTTGAACCCAGAATTCTTAGTGTAACATGGGCTAAGAAAAATTTGTGCCAGGTATGTATATTAAACTAGCAAAACAAGTCTCAAATTTTACTGCTTATATAAATATCCCTGAGGAGTTTGTTAAAATACACATTGCTGGGCCCCAAAGTCAAACTTCTGAATCAGGGAGTCTGATGTAGTTCTAGGGATCTACCACTTAAATTAGTAGCTCCAGGTGATTCTGAGACAGGCGTATAAGAAGCCCTGTCCTGGACCAGCTGGTGGTTCAGTAATAACACAACTGGACTCCCTTGGGAAGGAGCCTGGGCCTATGTCCTAGAACCTTCTTGAGCACACCAGGCATGTGCCTGTGATTCAGGGCAGCTGAGACAGGTGGGCTGCAGTGGGAAGACCATCTCTCTGTCTGTCTGTGTCTCCTCTCTGCCTCATGAAATAAATAAACCTGGGGAGGGAGGATGAAAGCAAAAACCCTGCCATAGCGACAGTGGAGAATATCAGCTTTCATTTGCGTTATACATTATGCTTACATGTAAGATGTTATTTGCACATCCTGCAGTTAAAAGTTGTTTGAAAACTGGCCTTAGCTTAGTATTCCAAGTCCCAGCGACCCTTCTCCCGGACCTCCCATCTACCATGTTACCTTTGACCGAGAATTCCACGTGGCTCTCGTTTTTACGAAGAGACTTGGAAAATAGGCTGGAAATGTTGAGAATTTTGTCTCCATATCAGGTATTTTTGCTGTGGTCTCCTATTACAAATTCATTAGTATTTGTAGGGCTTTCTTTCGTTGATAGGAACACTCATACTTTTTTTTTTAAGTTTCTTTATTTATTTCTTCCATGAGTGAGAAAAAGAGAGAGAGTGCATCCCCAACAGGGTCTTCATGTCATGAGCCACTCCCAGTGTCAGTTGTCTCAGCTTACAGGTGTGTATACACACACATACACACACACCATGCTCAAGGAGGTCCTGGGACATGAACCCAGAATCTTTCCAATGCATGTTCAGTTGCATTACCACTGAGTCACCATCTGGCCCCTCAGTACCACTTTTCTAATATTTAATTTCTCCTTCTTAAATGAACTAACATTCTTTCAAATACACTACATATAAAATGTACCAAAGTACACTATTTAAGTATGTCAAAGAATTCCAGCACTAATTGCAAACTTAAACTTTCAAAGATCTACTATGTCAGATACTCTTAAATACTTTTAATTGTTTCTGTTGTTTTTTGTTATAGGATACGTGCACTTAACATTTGACAGAGAGAGAGAAAGTGAAAACTCACGCCCCAGCAGGGATGGCCACTCCACAGTTCCTTCTGCTCCATTCTCCTCTTGGGATTTTGAACACACATGCTCATGTGGCCAGGATGTTTTTCAAGTTGCTGGGTTGGAAATTCAAACCATGCAGTTGGCCATGTGGGATCTAGCCCCTTAACCACCATGCTACCTACTGACCCCAAAACTTTTCATTCTTTAAAACAAGGCGAACTACTCATAAGTTATTACAGCAATGAAAAAGTCCGTAATTCACCAAAACAGTTTCCAAAGTGCTGCTACCATAAATTTAGAAATATCTCTTCATCAGTTCCATTCTTATTCTAATTTCTTTCCAGGGCTCTTGTTGTAGGTTGCAGTGGGTCTCCCCCAAAATGCATACGTTGAAGTCCTAACCCCCAGTATCTCATAATGTTCCTTTATTTGGAAATAAGGGCATTGTCGAGGTAGTTGGCACAGATGCAGTCATAGTGGAGTGGGGTGGGCCCCTAGTCCAAAATGACTGGTGTTGTTACAAAAGTGGGAAATTTAGTAACAGATATAAGAAGAATGCCAGGTGGTGATGAAGGCAGAGAGGGGTGGAAGGGGTGATGCTTCTACAAGCCAAGAAACTTCAAAGATCCCCCAGAAAACCACCAAAAGCTGGGAGAGAGGCCTAGAAGAGTGTCTCTTTAACATACCCCTAGAAGGAACCAACCCTAATAATTTTGCACTTCTAGGCTCCAGACTGTGATAGTAAATGTCTGTTATCAAAGTCACTCAGCCTGTGGTTCTTTGTCACTGTAGCCCTAGAAAATGTGGGTAAGCAAAACTCTACTCACTTTATCCAGAGGAGTCAGGGCAAGGCCAACCAGAGCTGAGTTCATGGAACTGAACAAAACATTTGTTTATAAGCAACAGAGGGTAGAGGATGTCTCCCTAGAATTTTTGATTAGGGCTGTGAAATTCAATGTAGATCTCTATTTTGGGTGAGTTAAGATCTAAAAAACCACTTATGCAAAAGGCAAGGATGTTAAGCAAAATCATCACCCATTTTTTAAAAACATCTTTCTGTTCACTCATTGTAATAGAGAATTCTTAGGATATAGACCATATTTTTAATCACTTCTGAAATTTTAGTGCTTTGAAACCGATAGCTTATCAATGTCTTAACTGCTTAATAATTTCAAGGACTATTTTCTTCCTCCCTTTTAATTCTTTTCAGGAAGGTCATCTTAGAGTTCACTCTGGATTCAAGTTACTCTGAGAACGGCTTTTTAAGGCATCTGGATCTCACATGGCCAACTGCATGGTTCAAGTCCCAGATCAGCCAGGCACATGTGTGTGCATGCCCAAAGTCTTAAAGGGAGAAATGGAGGAGAGGGGATTGTGACATGACCATCCCCCATGGAGGTACTTTCTCACTTTCTCTCTCTGTCTCTGTTTCTCTCCAGTGAGTGTAAGTACCTACTTAAAAAATTTTAAAAAAGAAAAAGAAGAAGGGTGGGTCTTCTTGCAGGGCCTCTGCCCCAGGTTTCCTACCCGTTCCCACAGGTTCTCTGCCCAGGGACACCTATCTGTCTTCTACCTATTCTCATAGAGCATCTTTGTAGCCATACTTTATCTTTAGATTAAAAATTGTACAAATGATAAGGTCTGACAAGTCAGGAATACATCATTTTTCCTTTTTACAGCCAAATCTTCTGATTCTTAGTTATTCTGAGCATCTCATTTCCTGTTATAGCCAGATGTGAACTGTAGGCTTATTCCGAGAGGCCAGGTCAGGTTCAAATTTTGTGTAATTTGGTTTATTAAAACTTCATTGCTTCTTCTCATCTTCAACCAAGGCCACTGTCTTGACTTCCTGCTAGAGGACAGGAGGCCTCACATTCTACTCTGGCCAGGGTGGGGCCAAGTCACTCCCACTCTAAGGATAAGTAACAAAAACCATGGCCCTGGGCCCCTGGGCCCCCAGTACTCATAGCAGTTGGCCCCCTGGTGTTCACGTTCCCATCGCTTCATGCTGCCTTATGTGTCAGTAGGAGGTACAGATGTAGGCTGCTCTCACTATCAGCAATAATGGCTTTTGCCTTGAATCCTGGAAGTCTACAGAAGAAGGATCATGGAATTGGCTAGGAATGTAAGTTCTGAGTATGAAAATAAGAGTACAGCCCAATCTTTGAGGGGTGATCTACTCACCCCAGCCCAACGTACCCTAAAAGGACAAGGTGCAAGTAGGTGGCCTGCAGTTCCAGGCAGTGGAGGAGGCAGTCTAGGACTGCAGAGATGGGATACTGAGACCTGCACCTCCAGTCAGGAAGAACACATGAGAAACCTGAGGAGATGGTGGTTGACAGGTGGTCTCACAGGTGGGCACTGGCTGGTGATGGGTAGGGGGTCTCATACCTCATCTTTAAAATAAATCCTCTCTGGCTCTATTTCACTAGCTATTGCATTCTCCTTACAACCTGCTTCCCTCTTTCTCTAACAGACCCTGCCCTGTCCCCTTGGACAAGTGAGGTCATACATCGCTATCAGACCAACCACAATTGTTCCCATGACTTCCACAAAATTAAAGTGGCAGGCCCTTCCATGCATATAAAATCTGCTTAAATAACTTAGATCCAGACTCACTGAGGGACATGTCTCCATGGGGGCAGGAGGGGAGTGCAGAATATCAGTCTATAAAAGGAGGCCGACCAGCAGATAGAAAGAGAGCAGATGGAGAGAGAGGAGGGGGAGAGGGCAGCATCATTGATACAGTTGACCTTCTCATTCCTAATCTCATCTTTCTCAGACACTTGGGTGAGTCGTTTTCTGCCCAGATTAGTTTGAGTTCACATCTATCTCTAGAAAGTAAGAGTCTGTCTTGATAAGTTCAGCCTGGGACAAAGCTCTGAGGATTAGACAAACAGAAACAAGGGCTTCAGGGGAGAGGGTGTGCATCTCCCCCGGGCTGGGTGGCTATTCGAGAGTCTTCCATCTTTTGTCTGACATTATTCATGCAGCAATCCAGTGAGTGACACTGCCTTTAGGCCTTTCACAGCTGAGGACCTTGCTCAAGACCCAGCAGCTAAGAACAGAGAGGGGTCTGCATCCCTACCAGTCCTGCAATGAACTGTCCCATGCAGTGCCCGACTCAGCCTCCAAGGCCTCTAACTCCGACCTCTGACATGACTGAGCCAGTCCGGTACTGTCAAGTTAAACACAGGCCCCTGCCCCAGTTGCTAGATCGTTCTCCTTGCTCACCAAGGGTCCAGGACTGATTCTGGAAACCTAGCCCTTGCTGTTAGTGGCAGTAGGCTGCTGTCTGACAGACCCTACATTATAAATGTTTCCTTTCCTTGAGACCGTAATCCCCCGAGGAGGTTTCCAGGCTGTGTTTGGCTCGTAGTCCAAAACAACTGTTTGACACGCTGAAGAATGTTTTATCCCTTCTCCAGAGACAGAAGAGCATATTGGCTAAAGATCACTTCCCCTCCACTCCATGCCACTTGCTGTTTCCCTCCTGACAGCTGCTGCAGGCACAATTACATCCACTATAAAAAATATTTTCCATGACAATGTTCTCTTTAAAAAATTGAGCCTGGACCTCTGCCAGCTGGAGATTTGATGTAACCAAAGATCTTAATCCAGCTAGAGAACGAAATTTGCTGAAAACAGAAAGGCAAAGTGGGCAGCCGGACTGTTTGCATCCCTACTGTGAAATCAGGCCTGACCCTGCATATCTGGGAAGAACTCCCACCAGAGCTGTGGAGATCTTGTTCCACAATAGGAAATCTGCTTTGAAAAAGAAACCGCTCTGCCTCTCCGTCAGACAAGATGGAATCCCTAGTTTCCTGATGTTCTCATGTTAATCCTCACAACACGGTTGTCGGGCAATCAGCCCTGGATGGGAGGAAGGGACGGCAGTTCTAGAGAGTAAATGGAGACCCTGTGAGGTGCTGGCCTCCACTGGCGAGTTCAGTCTGAGCCGTGCATTTTTTTCTACGAGTTTCAAACTCCAAACCATTTGAGCAAGACAAGTTAAAAATTTGGGAAATTGTGAAAAAACAAAAAGCCATATGAACTTTAAAAGATGGTATTTGACACCTTTTATTAAAACTCAAATCTCTGTTGAAACTTCTGGAAAACCTTGAAATGATATTCCTGACAAAAAGTCACCCAACAGAGTTAAAAGGGTAAAAAAAAAAAAAAAAATAGTCCTTGGAGCTTTAAGAACCAAGTCATTAGATAATGCTATGCTTTTAAATACTGAAATTACAGTTCTGTTTTAAAAATAATGGCCAACATCCTAAGTTTTATTAGGAAATAGAACAAAAATCTCTAGTATCTAGAGGGACCAGCAGTTAGCTTAATGGCTATGTCGCTGGACTCCCACATAGTCGACCGCAGTTCAAGTCCCAAACCTGGTGGCTTAAACTCATGCCGGGCGCATGTGCGTGCGTGCCTAAGATCCCGAGAGGAGAATGGAGGAGAAGGGATTGCTGCGTGACCATCCCCCCTGGGGGGGTGATTTCTCGCTTTCTGTCTGTCTCTGTCTTTCTGGCGAGTACATGCGCCCTATAGCAAAAACCTCTCCAAAATAAAAAGAAAAAAAAATCTCTAGTATCTATTTATATGAACAAATAAAAAGCATTTCTGAAAGTCCAGTTGTAAAGTTGTTTAAAATCCTTGAAACCTGTATCAGTGGTGTGTAAGATCATAAATCTCCATAAGGCAGACCCTCATTAAACTGAGTTTTACACTCATCAAGAAATTCCAGGAGACATCCGTTGCCATCTGTTGCTTAAAAAGAAATATTCTGTCCACTTGGAGAGCTAGTCTGATAATCCCAACCTGTGGAGACAGACCACTCACTGGCTCTATATGGTTTCCTACGGCAGCTGTGCAGGGTTGAGATGAAAGTTCTCTGAATATTTTCTCCCTGACGACTGGCATCTCTCTCAAATGTGTGTCTTACTTAGAAGTTCTCTGTCCACCCATAAGACATGGAGATATCCCCATCCACAAAAGATTCCCTTGTGGACAGGCTATAGGGAAGGAGAGCTGGGAGTTACCTTACTGCACTATTTGAATCCAACATTTGATGCCACAACTTCTCAGGCACTGATCATGTACAAGAGAGAAACCAGAGTCACTGTGCCCAGCAGAGCCCGCACACACCACTAATCCACACCTGAGCACCAGAACCAGGACTCAGCCCCCAGCACCCATGAAGCAGCCTCTTTTAATGGCTACAGTAGATACATTTTAAAACATGCATCAGATTAAATCACACATGTTTAGTTTATTTCTATTTTGGCAGCAGCATTAATAATAGCCCGGAAGCGGGGCCAGCAGATGGTGTGGTGAGTAAAGCAGTGGATTATCACATGGCTGACCACAGTTTGAGTTCCGGACCGGCAGCTTGAAAACCATGCTGGACACATATGCATGTATACACAAGAGCCTGAGAGGAGAATGGAGGAGAAAGGGCAGTGGTGTGGCTATCCCTTTTTGGAGGGCGGTTTCTTACCTTCCCTTTCTCTGTCTCTCTCTAGTGAACTCAAACACCCTATGGCAAAAACCTAAAAAAAGAAAAAGAAAAAGAAAAGCATAGCCTAAAAGCTTAACTTTATCATAGGAGAAAGACTATGCAATTGTAGGTTTGGTAAATGTCCCTGATACTTTTGGTACTGAGAAATAATTCAGAATAGAAATGCGTGGAAATATATGGCATATGAGTGTGTGTAAAAATCTGCATTTTTACATGGAGATATTTTACATGAAGAGGAAGTAAGTCTGCACTCTAGACTTTTAACTTAAAACCAAATTAGAACTCAAAATCTCATAATTATGAGTGGATAAATAAATGGGGTATATCCATACAATGTGGTATATCTATACGATGGGATATTATCTGACCCTAAAAGACACATGCTGTGACATGGGTGAATCGAGAATATCATGCTGTGTGAACAAAAGCTTGTCATGACAGGCCATATAATGTGCAATATCATTTACATAAAATGTCCAGATCTACAGAGAAAGAAAGCAGATTGGTGATTGTCCAGAGCTGAGGGGCAGGCAGCTGGGAGGAGTGAGGAGTGGTACAGGTTACTCCGGAGAACAATGGTTATTTATTTATTTATTTATTTTGAGAGGTTTTTGCCATAGGGCACGTGCGCTCGCCAGATAGAAAGACAGAGAGACAGAAAGCGAGAAATCACCCCCCAGAGAGGATGGTCATGCCACAATCCCTTCTCCTCCATTCTCCTCCCAGGATCTTGGGCATGCACGCACACGCGCCCGGCATGAGTTTTAAGCCTCCAGGTTTGGAACGTGAACCACAGTCGACTACATGGGAGTCCAGCGACATAGCCATTACGCTAACTGCTGGTCCCAACAATGGTTATGTTTTTCAAGTGATTGTAGACAAGTTTGCATAACTCTGTGAATATGCTAAAATCCACTGCATTGTGCACTTTTAACTAGGTGATTTTTGTGGTTCGTGAGTTACACCTCAAGAAATGGGTGGTATATTCATAAAAAGACGATGACGACGATGATCACATGGGGATCTATATTTAACCTTGACTCTAAATCAGTGGTCCTCAAACTTCAACGAGCCTCGGCCTCACCTGGAAGTTTGTTCAAACTTGGAGTGAGCACTGAACTTCACCTTCATTGTTTCTGAGTTCGTATTTCTGGGGTAGGGAGAATCTGTGTTTCTAACACAGGATGGAGCTAATAAGCTTCCCCGATGTTGCTGTTCCGGGGACCATACTTTGTGAACCACTGCTTTAAAACAGCCAACTTCTGGGACCAGCAGTTAGCGTAATGGCTATGTCGCTGGACTCCCACAGAGTCTACTGCGGTTCACGTCTCGGACCCGGTGGCTTAAAACTCACACCAGGCGCGTGTGCGTGCGTGCCCAAGATCCCAAGAGGAGAATGGAGGAGAAGGGATTGCGGCCTGTCCATCCCTTCTCGGGGGTGATTTCTCACTTTCTGTCTCTCTGTCTCTCTCTGTCTGTCTGGCAAGTGCACGCGCCCTATAGCATAAACCTCTAAAAAAAATAAAAAATTAAAAAATAAATAAAAACGTAAAAAGTCAGTGTCCCACTACATCATGCTCTTCCTGCCTCCTCCTCCCAGCGGGTCCCACGGGTGCACAACACTGTGCCCAGCTCCTTTTAGACAGGGTCTTCCCATGTTGCCCAGGCTGGCCTCGAGCTCACGATCCTTCTATCTCAGCCTCCTGAATTGCTAGGACTACAGGCAAACACCAGGAATCGAACCTGGGCCTTCCATATGGTCCCAGTTTAGGAAGCACAGCAGCATCTTTTTTTTTTTTTTTTTTTTTTTTTTTTTTAATTTTTACTTTATTTATTTATTTATTTTTTAAGGTTTTACCATAGGGTGCATGTGCTCACCAGAGAGACATATAGAGAAATATTGAGAGGGAAAATGAGAAAGCACCCCCAGGAAGGATGACCACACCATAATCCATTCTCCTCCAGATTCTCCTGTGGCAGGCAGTTAGTCATGAGCTGGCAGCCATAAGAGAAAAGTGAAAGGCTCATCTAGCTCTTGGCGCCAGGAGAGTGAGGCAATTTGCCACCTTCCTTCCTTGGGGCCTGAGGGAAACACACAGGGATGACTCGTAGATTTTTCTTTTACCAAAATTCCCAAGTAAGCGTTTTGGTCAACGCCCTAATTCCCATTAGGGTGATGGACTAATTGGGCAGTCTAATTGGGGCAACCTGGCTTGCATTGGGCATGCGCAATTAGGTGACCAAGTTCCTCATTCTTTACCCGTGAGGAAGGTGCACAGGTGCAGGAAAGAACATGTGGATTCAAATGTAAAGGAAGGACATAGGCCGCATAGGACCTCCCACTAATGAATATTCATGACCTCTAGTAATAAAATGATGGTTGACCAGTGCCTGGCAATCTGCCCACCCAAGAGCCTTTTGGGTGTACTTCCTTTCTTTCCTTTCCTTTCTTTCCTATTAAATTTTCTTTTCTACCTACTTCATTCATGGTTGTGGTTTCATTTTGTGCCTAGTGACAGATCTCTAATTTTAGTGATCTGGACACAAAGAACCAAGGACTTGACAATGTAGCTCAACACTTTCCCATCTGTTAACACTCCTTGTGGGATTTTGGACATACACACACATGTGCCTGGCATGATTTATTTATTTATTTATTTAATTGTTTTAGAGAGCAATTTTGTCTATAGGGCAGATGTGCTTGCCAGAGACACAGAGAGAGACAGAGAGAGGGAAAATGAGAAATCACCCCCTTGGGGGATGGCCACACCACAGTCCCTTGTCCTCCACTGGGGCATGCCAGCATGCACATGTGCCAGGTATGCATTTCAAATCACTGGGTCAAGGACTGAAATCATGGTGGGCCGCGTGTGAGTCCAGCACCACAAGCACTACAGCACTTGCTGGTCTCTCAAGCACAGCATCTTAGCAGCGTGCACCACTGCTGCAGGGTCTAAAACTTCAAGAAAAACTACTCAAGGACTTCAATAGCTTTTTGCACCAAAATAAACTTATACTTTAATTCCATTTTTCTATGAACTTTTTGAAGTTCCCTCCTATTTTCATAGGTTCCCAGGATGGTGTAGGCTGATATCCAATAGAAAAAAAGAATTTAAAGATAAGCCAGTCAGCCAAGTTGGGTGTTTCTGTTGGTAGACATGTGCACTACCTAGCCTCAGAGCTGACAATGCTGCTCAAAACCAAGGACGAGGCTGGGTCGTGTGAGTTGATATGAACAACCGCACTCACAGTTTTGCAATTATCAGTCCCTGGGGATGGAAGGACAAACTATGCTTTTCAGAGAACATGTGTTTCCTCGTGACCACAGACTGAAGAGGGAAGCTGGTGCTCTCATTATCACTTTTAGTTCAGGTAAGAGAGCTCATCTGCCTTGCATCCCTATGAGGTTTTCAGATAGTTCATGGAAAATGTGTATTATTAAAATATTGGGTCATTGGAAAGGTCATGATAAATTTTTTATGCAAAAATGCATCATGACTTCAGACAACTCAATAGTAGGTATGGACTTCAAATTTTTTTTTTGAGAGATTTTCACTGTAGGGCGCGTGCGCTCGCCAGACAGACAGAGAGAGACATAGAGACAGAAAGCGAGAAATCACTCCCCAGGGGGGATGGTCACGCCGCAATCCCTTCTCCTCCATTCTCCTCTCGGGATCTTGGGCACGCACGCACACGCGCCCGGCGTGAGTTTTAAGCCACCGGGTCCGGGACACGAACCGCGGTCGACTACGTGGGAATCCAGCGACATAGCCATTACGCTAACTGCTGGTTCCCTGGACTTCAAATTTTTGTTGCATCAAAATAAACTTATACTTTGGGACCAGCAGTTGACGTAATGGCTATGTCACTGGACTCCCATGTAGTGGACCGTGGTTCAAGTCCCGGATCCGGTGGCTTAAACTCACACCAGGTGCATGTGAGGGCATGCCCAGGATCTTGAGCAGAGAATGGAGGAGAAGGGATTGCGGCATGGCCATCCCCCCAAAAGCGATGTCTCACTTTCTGTCTCTGTTTCTCTCTGTCTTTCTGGTGAGTGCACGCTTTCTATAGAAAAAAACCTCTCCCCCCAAAATAAATTAAAATAAACTTCTACTTCAATGTCATTTTTCCACAAAATTTTGCAATTATTTCATATCAGAGCCTTTGTTTAATTAAATATATTTTTCTTTGTAATGAAAAAGGATATTTTTAGCTAAAAATATATAACATGAGAATATGAAAGAATGGTGTATACTTTGGCTGTCTCTCTCCCAATATCCTTTTGCACTTCCTGTGCATGTCATGGCTCCACAGCTGTCCAGCTGTGCAACACCGGCTTTCACATCACAAAAGCTCAGCTTTCTGACCGAGCAATGGCACTCTGACTCTACATCGGAGGCTGTTCAGAGACTAAATAAAATCATGTCCCAGCTTAGGACAGGGCCCACCGCTCAGTACACTGTCAGTATTAACAGTGCTTGGAACCTGACTGTCCTCACGTCCCCCAGAGCAGAGAGCAGACACTCTTACTCAGTTACTCAGTTAGCAGAGTCCATACTCCACCCCAAGTGCCTGTGCAAAATGTCCAATAAGGTTTCTTAAGAACCTGAGGAAAGCACACATGACCCCTTCCCCAGATCTGTTGTGACTTGTTTTTTCTTGTGCTAGCTGGATTGACTTTGGTTTGGGTCACCCACTGCTTTCCTACTGCTGTTTGGCTTTGCCCCTAACTGCTTTGCCCACAGTGTCTTCCTTCTCAAGGTGTCAGACAGGAAGAGCCTCAGGAGTCAGTATCTGATCTGGCCTGTTTGCTGGGATCACAGGGTGTTTAGCTGCAAATACAGTAACTAACTTGCCTTAGCTAGTTCTAACCAAGAAAGAACTTATTAACATAAAATAGGGACCTCCCAGAATATCTGGAAAGTCAGAGAATGGAAAGCAGAAAAAATACCCAAATTAGTTATACTGTGGAATTTTTTTAGCATATTTTTTCTTTTTATTTCTATTTATTTTATACATTCAATCACGTTACTTAGCTTACAAAGTGAATATTTCAACATATGTATATTTCTGAGCCGGTTTCCTGGGTAGGTAGCTACAGGTGGTAGATCAAAGTTCTGCTTTCAGATGTATGATCGATCTGGCCATTGTCTGAATATTCAGTCTCTCACAGGTTTAACATTTTTCTCCTAACAGAAAAACAGGTCCTAAGTTGAGTTCAGATACAAATCAATTTACATTCTTGCACATCAGATTTAGATTGTAAATTTGAAACTGACTTGTTCATATTACTAATAGTCTCTGCTTCATACCTTATGACAGACAATCAAAATTAGGCTCCTGCAGGTCACACGAGTTCTTTTAGAATGGAAACTGCACAGGGAGGAGGCCCTTCAGAATGGCTTTCCTAAACAAAAGAGCAGGATTTCCTGGCTTGTACTAACCCCTCCCTGAAGAATATACCTCCCCCAAAGCCCCTTTCTCATACATTCAATCACGTTACTTAGCTTACAAAGTGAATATTTCAACATATGTATATTTCTGAGCCGGTTTCCTGGGTAGGTAGCTACAGGTGGTAGATCAAAGTTCTGCTTTCAGATGTATGATCGATCTGGCCATTGTCTGAATATTCAGTCTCTCACAGGTTTAACATTTTTCTCCTAACAGAAAAACAGGTCCTAAGTTGAGTTCAGATACAAATCAATTTACATTCTTGCACATCAGATTTAGATTGTAAATTTGAAACTGACTTGTTCATATTACTAATAGTCTCTGCTTCATACCTTATGACAGACAATCAAAATTAGGCTCCTGCAGGTCACACGAGTTCTTTTAGAATGGAAACTGCACAGGGAGGAGGCCCTTCAGAATGGCTTTCCTAAACAAAAGAGCAGGATTTCCTGGCTTGTACTAACCCCTCCCTGAAGAATATACCTCCCCCAAAGCCCCTTTCTCATACCAGCTTTTAAAACAATACTGCTGGGGCAGGAGGGTGGTACAACAGTAAGACTCAGTGCTCTGTGAGGCTGATCCACATGGGAAGGTTCTGAGCTCACATATGGAGACCTCCCTGAGCATGCTGCATGTGCATGTGCATGTGATCTGGAGCTGGCTGAGGCTGGGGATGGATCGTGTCATCAAAACCCTGTTGGGATGCTGTGTATGTGCGTCTTTCTGTCTCTCTCACTAATGAAGAAATATATAAACTTAATTAAATAAATAGCATTGTTACCATTGTCCCTAAACTTTCATCTTACTACTAATTCCCCTAGAAATAGAAATGCCAAAGCTTTTAAGTATTTCCCATTTTAGCCTTATTTATACTTTAATTTTAGTTTTACACAAATTCTCTCTTTTCCTTGTCTCAGAGAAAAAAGAGATTGCTTCTCCTTTCTTGAGTCAGCCCATCCATCTTTTCTGTGAAAACTCCTTCCCGTTGTGATCTTAGTCCACAATGGTTTCTTCTTCAGCATCTTTTTGTTTCTCCCGTGCTTCTTTTAGGCTAACAAGTATGTACAGAGTCCCTCTTCTATGTCAGCACTATGCTTGTCACTGGGAATCCAACCAGGGACACTCATCTTAGCCCTTGGTGACAGGTGGTCTTTTCAAAGGAGGAAAGAGAGCTCCCCACTGGCTTCAAACATGCCAGAGAGGTTGTTCTTTTACTGTGGCTCCCCAAAGGAACACTAAATGAGATTGAGAAGGAATGAGATCCTGAAACTTGGGATGAAGTCATACAGACTAACTCTGATGAAGCTAGGACTTTGCTAGGACCTTGAAGCGCTACATTCTCATGCCTGGATATCTCTAAAGGACAGTGAGAAACATGGAGAATATATCGTTTGTCCAAGATCCCTCAACTAAATGTGAACCTACCCCACCTGATCCCCGTGCTTATGTTCATTGCTATAACTCCTCAAAGAAGCAAATGCCCTCTGAGCTGTTGACCTTGCCACAAACGTTTGTTGTTTCATTAGCTCTTTGAGTGATGGAATAATCAATACAATGAGAATCTCACCAGATGACACTAATAGTCGTTGTGCATGGCTAACCTACATTACCTAAAGCTTGGGAAGTTCTTGTTTCATTGGGTAGAGGGGATGTAATTGGAAAGTCATCGTTGATTTCATTAATTCTCAGATTGCATCATTTCTAGTTACTGCTACATGCCAATCTCTAAGGGTGCATGCAGCTCATGTGAGAACAGACCCAGTGCTGGCATAGAGGGCAGCAAGCAGCTTCCCTTGCAGAGCGAAAGGACATGGAGCAATGAGCTGGTACATGGAGTTGTTTAATATGTGCAGAGTGATCTGTGAATCAGGCAGCCCCCAGAACTGGTTCTAAGAAACTCTGGGTTGCCACATGATTGAATAACATTTACGGATAGGAAAAGGAAAGTCTGTACAGAAAATGGAAGTGAAGTAGAGAAGCAGCTGGATTGGTCACCGCTTGGTGCTTGTCTATTTGAACACAGTTTAAACAGTGGACCTTGTTTCATTGATTGAAGTCAGGTTGCTGTCATTGGCTGTGGCTCAGCTATTTGCTAAGGAAACAGACTCCCAAGTTAGGTTGTGCTTTGTTCATAAGAACGCAAGTGAATACGGAGGCCTTCTCAGTCCAATATATTAATAGTTGGCTTAACACCCTAAACATCTTTCTGTCGGCTAGGCCATCACAGGCTTTAACCATCTTCTCCATTTAGTTAAGAATTTTTCCCCCCAAGAGTAGACTTGGAATCTTCTTGGCATTCTCAGATGATTCTTTTTCCTGGCTTCGATATCTCACAAAGTGCCAAAGTCATTAAACATGGTCTCAGAGTAAAGTGATGATGAAAAATACTTTTTCCGGGCAAGAATAACTTTATTCTTTCTTGGCTAGAAGCAGTTTTTATAATCTTCATCAGTGATAGTGCTCAAACTCTAACTTGACTGTTAATCTGCTTTCATTGCCATATTAATACCTTTTCAAATCCATATATAACTCAAGTTCCTACAAATTATAAAAGAAGAGAAATTTCATCTTCAGGAAACAAAGGTCTACAGTTTAAAATTCCTTACACTCTTATCACTAGATTATGTGCATTGTAGTAATTATGACATTTTGACTAGACTACATGTGCTTAATCGCAAAGTGCATCTGAATTCTCAAAACAGTGATCATCAAATTTCATTCATTACAACTCTCCCCATAATTAACCTTTTTATGAGTGAAAAAAATAGTAAAAAGTCTATTTGTATTTGTATGTCATGCTTTATTTTCTCTTATTTTGTTTTTTTAACGCCAAATGATAAAAGATTGATATTTAACAGGATGTACATATTTTGTCCTTTAGAGAATGTTGTCCTCTTAAACTAATTTAAAATTTTGTTGAAATAATTTTTCATTGCCTAAAATACTTACTTCTTCAAAACAAAAGACACTACACAGAAAATACTCTGGAAAATGATATTTATAACTGGAAGAAAAAATAATTTAGTAGAAAAGATGCAGAAATGATGGTCGGTGTAACTATTAGACAAGACTTAAAAACAGCTATTACACATATGGTCAAGGATTTAAAGTAAAATACATAAAGTAAAAAATGAAGAAATAAAAAAAGGAAACTATAAAAATAACCAATGGGAAACATTTAGAGCTAAAATTCAGAATACAGAATTTTCTGGCCAGCTGTAGAGGTGCAGATGGTAGAGCCCTGCTATGCAATGCTGGAGCCACCAGGGAAGCTTGGATTTCAGATCCTGGGTTTACTAAGGATGGGGATAGGATTATGGTATGGCAAAACCCTGTGGAGGATCTCTTACACTCTCTCTCTGAGACATGAATAATAGAATTTTTTTAAAAACTTCTTAGATACACTTAACAATAGATTAGATGATAATAAACTGGAAGACGTGATAATAAAAACTATCCAAGTTGAAGCAAAAAGAGAAATTGAAAAAAGTATGTGTAGAACCTCAATCACCTATGGAGTAACAGGGGAAGGGCTGAATATTGTTTGAAGAAAACTGAGTGCAAAATTTCCATAATTGTTCAAAAGTATCCTACCACAGATCCAAGGTCAAGACACCCCAAGACAAATGGGCAGAAGTTCTAACCAAGGATTTCATAATTTAACTGATGAAATTCCATGATAACGGGAACATCTTAAAGTAGCCAGAGACATGTGATATACTGATAATTAAGGCTTAGCATGACTTTTGACTTTCCATCAGAAGCAATGCAAGCCAAAAACCAATAGAAGGAATATAAATTTATAAGGCAAAAACAAGCTGCTGATATAACTGTGACATGCATGGCACAAGCATGTCATGAACATAATACATACAGTAACACACTGGACAAAATATAACCTGCAAATGAAACTTAAATGAATAAATAGCACATACTAATAGTAAATATTAAATTTCTTTAGTCACATAAATGCATATTGAAATTAGGTCAATTTTCACCTATAAAATTGGCATCTTAATAAAGTATCTAAGGGTCAGCAAATGGCATAGCGGTTACATCACTGGACTCCCACATGGCCAACCATGGTTCAAGTCCTGTACTCAGTGGCTTGAAACTCATGCCAGGCACATGTGCACGCATGCCCAAGATCCCAGGAAGAGAACGGAGAAAGGATTGCACTATGGCCATTCCCCTGAGGGGTGATTTCTCACTTTCCTTCTCACTGTCTGTTTCTCTTTCTCTCTGTGAACACACAAGCCCTAAGGCAAAAACTCTGGAAAAAATATTGTCTACCATCTGTGAGAGTAAATAGAAGTGAACATACATTTCTAGTAAAAGTATAAATAGCATTTCTGGAATCTTCACATCATGATTATACATACATATGACTTAAGTAATTTTATTTCCAGGAAATTATTCTAAGGCTCTGATAATGTGTGTATACAAAGATTTAGCTAGGATCATCACTGTACTACTATTCATAATCACAAAAATAAAACTTAGAAATAACCTAAATTGGGTCCACTGGTAGTGTGGTACTTAAGATGACTGAATCCCACAAGCACATGATGAACTACATGGCTCGACTCCAGGATCTGGCAGCTTGAGAAACACCCTGGGCACATATGTGTCTGCCCAAAATCCTAAAAGGAGGGAGAAATGGAAGAGAACAGATTGGAGCATGACCATGTCCTATGGGGAGGGGAGTGCTTTTTGACTTTCTCCTTCTCAGTCTCTCTGGCAAGCACATGCAGTCTCTGGTAAAATTAAAAAGCAAACGAAATAACCTAAATTTACATTGATATAATTGAATACTACTCAATAATTATACACAACATTTGAGTTTCCAAAAATATAGCAAGACTAAGTAAATAGGCTATGAATTATAGGGAACATATACACATGCATGTACAAAGAGATCTTGGTTAGAACATACACCAGCGTGCAGTAAAGGATTCAACTTGACCAGAAAGAGTTAGTTCTTGACCAGCTTGTGGAAGGTAACCCTAAGTCTCGGATGTCATGCCTGATAAAACTGTCTATCTGGGGGCCTTTAGCCACACTGAACACTGTATTTTGGTATGATTTATGAGGGCTTTGGGTCACTAGGTTATCAACTTGACTTATCGAAGGGCTATAAACCAAGGTCAGTCATGTGGCCAGTCATCTTTATGTATCATAATAAATACCCTGGACACTAAGACTTGGTGAGTTTTCCTGATGAGCAATACTCTGTGCATGCTGCCACACACAGCTGACGGGAAAAGTATCTGTACGACTCCATGAGGAGGAAGCCCAGGTGGAAGCCTGTACCCAGAACTCCTTTGCATTCTGCTCTATGAGCCTTTTCCCATTGATCTTTCTCCATTGATCTTTTGGCATAATAAATGGTTAACTGTTAAAACTGGTTTGCTGGGTTGAGTCCTGGTGAATGATTGAACTTTAGTATGGTTTTGTGAACCTCTTGTGATGGTTAATTTTAGGTGTCAACTTGACTGATTTTAGTAGTATGTAGAGAACTGACAAAGGATTATTTTTGGATATGTGAATGGTGTTTCCAGAAGAGATTAACATGTGAGTCTGGGTGGACTTAAATCCAATCACTGGTGTCTCAGATAGAACAAAAACAGGAAAGGTGATTGGTTTCTCACTCTGAGAGCTAGAATGCACTCATCTTTTTGGACACTAGAACCCTAGGCTCTCCAGGACTTAAACTAGTTACCCTTTTGGGTTCTCAGGGTTTTCGTTTCCCTGGTTCTGAGTCTTCTGGACTTGGACTGAGCCATACTACTTGCATTCCAGGGTCTCATCTTGCATAGGGCTTTTGGAACTTCTTAGCCAGCATAATCACAGATCCAATCCCCCTAATAAATTCTTATATATCTGTATACATATTCTATTGGTTTGTACTTCTGAGAACTCTAATATACCTCCCAAACTTGCCATCAGTATGTGGTGTTTGTGTCTGTGTGGGCTTCCGTGATTTTGGCTATAGACACACATTTAATAAGAATGTATCCGTTGCTTCAATCTTTTAAATGTCTGTACGATGTGATAGAGTTTAAAGAAGTAATCACATGATCACTATAGTGTTCTTTATAATAACTAAAGTGAAAATATCCTCAATACACAACAGAGAATACAGTAAGAAAATCATGAACATTTGTAGAGTTGAATATAGTAACTAAGCATATACTGTAGAGTATCTATTGACATGAGTCAAAGCTGTACTGCTAAATGAAAAAAGTAGAGCAAAAATATGTATATTCCTATTAGTGTTAAAATATGCATATATGATTAATATTTTAATTAAAATGTAAGAAAACTACATGTAAAACTATGAATCATGATTTTGAGTGGTGGGATTTGGGTAGTTTTTACTCTTTATTTTGTGCGTATCTAAATTTTATAATCATTTTCTTTTGAGCAACATTGTTTATGATTAAAGTCTACTTAAAGGAAACAAAAACAAGTAATTTCTAGTACTTACTCCACAATAAATTTTAAGAGAACACTTTTTTTTGTGAGAAATTTTGCTACAGGGCATGTGCACTTGCTAGAAGACAGGGAGACAGAAAACAAGAAATTGGGGGATGCATGGTTATGGCGCAATCCCTTCTCTTCCACTCTCCCCTCGGGATTTTGGGCACACAGGCACACATTTCCAGCATGAGGTTTAAGCCACGGGATCTGGGACTCAAACCACAGTCAACAACATAGAAGTCCAGTGACATAAGCACTAATGCCATCTTCTGGTCCCAATTTTAATATTTCTTAAACTAATGATAGAGTCTAAAATTATTTAATGGAAATGAATAGATAGATCCAGGAGACACATGGTACATATAATATCCACTTCTTGGACACAGAATAAACATTGGGGCACACAATTAGAGAAAATTGATAAAAATTTAAGTTTTCTGGTTTAGGAGACTTGGACACTAATGTCTTTAGCTAGTGAGACTACCTGGGTATTCACATATAATTACTTTGGATTTGAACACGATGATTTTGCAAAGCATGCAGTAAATTCAATTGAAGAGGCATATTTTCAAATACGAGTATAAAGTATAAGCTTAAAGCAGAGATACAAACTGGGGGTCAGTGGCACATAGGTGACAGTTGAAAATTTCCTTGGGAGAATATGCTGAATGTGATAGAGGCCCATGAATGGGATCTTTGAGAACACAATGAGGAGATGGAAAGCGGCAGAGCACTAAGCAGAAATCAAAACAAAGGCTGGAATGTAGTCAAGAAGTAGGGGGGTAAAACTGAAGAAAGTGGGGTCTCTGTAACAAAAAAGGGGAAGGAGTACTGCACAATTCAAACCAGACAGTTTCCATTAGGCAGACTGAAAAATTTGTTAGCCAGCTGTAGATGACAATCTCTAATATATGCCTTCCCCTTCATAGACTTTGAGATTGACATAAGAAATGTAAAAATATTACACAAATTACCGGTCATCAGATGCACATAACCCATTGGCCACCCTTTTCCGTGCATGCATCACTCTCTCTCAAGCAATTATCAAATATCCACTGTGCTCTTCTGTGTCTCTTTTACATTTTCCTTGAATTTAACTCTTTCAGGCAGCACTTGCTTTTACACAGTCCATGACAAAAGCTGTTCCAGTGTAAGGACTCCCCCTCAACTCTTCTATTCCACCACAGTAGAGGCACAGGGCTACAGCAAATGAGTCTCTAGTTCTCAAGGAACAGAAAATCTTTTGGTCATGAGTGGACACATAACAGGCGTAGAATGGAATTCGAGGTGATCTGTAACATCTATGAAGTTAAATGCACTATGAAGAAAGCTCACCAGCAACCATGGAAAATATTGGTATTTTCTGGGTTGATAGCATTGACTTAAAATGAATGCCATGGGTTTACATTTCCCCTACTCACTGGTGGTTTACATTCAGAGCCAAGAACAGAGGTTCTCTCTAGGCTGGTGGGGTTGTGGAATGGGGTTAGGAGATAGGGAGAGAAGTTGCTGTTTCATGGGTGCAGTCTCTGCCTGAAAATGGACAGTGGCGACAACTGCAAAACACAACACACTTCCTGCCGCTGCACTGTACACTTAAAAACGGCTCGATCGGGAAACTTTTATGTATGTTTTGCCATAATGAGAAAAAGACAGAAAAAAAGATGCAGCACACCGTCTTTCAGACATGACCAATTTATTCAGAGAATTTAAATTCATTTGGCAAAGTATATCCAGAGACAGAGTTTGGGGTGATTATGTCATGAAAGCAATCACATTTCCTACAGCTAACTGGTCATGGGATTGTATCTGGGAGAAGGTGGCAGACTTTTAATAATTTAGTGTGTGGAGATGATAAATATTTGGGAAGGAAACAAACAGATTGTACAACTGAGGCATGAAACATGCTAGTGCTGGTAGAGGCTTTTTATTCAATCTAATTCAACACACATTAAGCACATTATTGTGCAAAACACTGGCCTAGGTGCTGGGGTTAAGGCGGAAACAAAAACCACGCAGATGCGATTCCTCTCCTTTGTTTACAATCTAGTAACAGGACATATAAAAATGGTGCTTATCAGTGAGGTATCAAAAAAAAATTGTTCTAATAACACAGAGGACAGGTTACTTCCTAGGAGAGGTTGAAGCCGGAACCCACTTAAATTTGGTGGAGTGGGTGAGGCAGGTCATTCATGCTAGCCGAGTACAGAAAACTGGTGTGTAAGCATGTCTCTGCAACAGGAAATGGTCTAATTCCTCTAAGGCTTTCAATGTGTGCAAGGGGAAGGGGGATTCAAAGGTATTTTATTTTTTGTTTTCCTCCACTGTAAGTAAAGGAGTTACAGGAAAAGAGGGGTTACAAAAAGTTTACAGAAGCATGGATGGAGGCAGGGTTATGGACAGGAAATACAATTCCACAGTTTCGGGTAAGCGGAACCCCTTGTGTATACACACCTGGCCGCTGGAGTTGACGCCGACAAAGGGAAAGACAAGCGCCGGCAGCACCATCGCTTGTCATGACAGGACTTGTGGTCTGGCCACTGCCAGCCAGTAGTGAACGGTAGAGTCCAGGGAGATGGAAAGTCCCTAAAAATTCCCTCCTTGGCAGGAAGGATGAAGAGGCCAGAAGAGAGAATATGAAGAGAGAGGAAATGTTTTTGTAGGTTATCTAATGGTAACTCAGTATGCTTTATTCCCTATTAAAAAAATATAGGACCAGCAAGTTGTTTCTGAATGAAAATGTATAATGTATATAAAACACACCTCAAGAAGAGTTTTAATAGAACATACTACTAATCAAACATTAGTTTCTGCTTTTGCAATTTACACAACCTACATTAATTCTAATACTTAAGGAAACCTTTACAAACACAATCTATAAGTTGTTTAAATATTATTCAGTAATCCTTAACATCTGAAAGTTTGGCTGATATTATCTTAAAGGAAAACCACTTAGAAATCTCATTTTCCCATGGTTAGTACACCAACTTAAAAAAAAAAAAAAGAGAGAGAGAGAGAGAGACAGTTTTGCTGGTGGTAAAATGGAATCCATATACCTGCCAGGCTTTGCTGAAATAAAATAACGTACATAACCAGCACCTCAGGAAATTGAAACCTTTGAAATACAGAGTTTGGTTCTTCCTGCACTCTGAGCGACTGCTAATCAGAATGAAAATACTCTCCCCTTCAGGAACTGTTCCAGTTGGTTATGTCATTCAACCTATTTTTTGAAACATTAATAAACTGCTGACATATAACTATAAATAAATAGCTAATTTTTAAACCAAAATGACTCTAGAGGGCTAAAAGAACAGATATAAGAGCACACTGAAATGATTATGTCAAAAATTAAAAGTCTGTAGAAATGTGATCTATCCTGGTCTTAATTTAAATAAAAAATTTGTAAAAATGAATTATTTCAGACCTATATACATCAAGACGCCAGTTCTTATAAAAATGTACTTTAGTTGTAAATGCTAGATTATGCAAAAATAATTTTATATCAATTTTATTTTAATTAATTTCACCAACTCTAATATTAAAAACATTAAAAGAACTGAAATTTTAATGACGAAAAATTCCTATTTTCTCTATCTATTAAGAAAAAGGATTTTGCTTCTCTTATTAACATACAATGCCCTATTGTTAAGGCACAACTTTTTTTAGGATAAAAATGAAACCATAGATCAAATTTTATTTTACTCATAGTTACAAGATGGACTTTTTGTAGGCATATATTAAATACATCTTAAATTCAACCAAGACCTAAAATAAAAATCCACTGTTACTACCTAGGACCAATGAACACAAAACCACGATAGGTAGTCACAGCTAGAAAAATCCAAATGCAGTGCCTGTTTCACTATGCTAAGATTGTCTGTGAAGCCCACCTTCAGGGTGTTACTGACAAAGGGAAACCGGATACTGTGTTTTCTGCAGCGGCACTCACCTTTCTCCGCTCATACTGGAGCCCTCAGACAGTGGGGACATTTCCAAAGCCTGAATGAAATCCTAAGGGAAGAGCTCCTGATCCTGCAGGTCAGGGCAGATGTTCACTTTGCATCCTCCCTCTGCTACCACCCTCCTCCTCATCTTTCTCCTCTTTCCCACCGCCCCTCCCTCGCCTGACACAATTTGCTAAATATTCAAAAGGAACGCCCAAGCAAACAGGAAGAATTTGTACAACTGTTACTTAAACCACATATACCAAGATGCTTTTGTTTCTTCATTGTACAGTCATAAGCAAGTTGTCCGAATATTACTGGTTTAAAATGAAGAAGAAACACTAGGACCAGCCTGTAGCCTGGTAGTTAAGGAAGCTGATCCCACACATAGGACCTAATTGATCAAGTCAGAGGCCTGAAAACAAACCAGGCACGTGGGTAATTCATGCTCGAAATCCTGGAAAGAGGGAGAGGTGGAGAGGGGACTGTGATATGACTATGTCCCATGGGGAGGGGTTGCTTTCCCCTATCTTCTCTTTCTCTGGCAAGCACATGTGCCCTCTGGCAAATTAAAAAAAGAAGAAGCACTAAAAGCGGGGGAACACAATCACATACCAAAGGAAAACATGACAGTCTTGGAGGCCCTTGTAAATTCAACTAAAATGGGGGATACATCTATGAAAACAGAAAAAGCAGGCCGCCTCGAGCCTGCTTATGTACCCAACTCGCTTGTATTTTCTATATTTATGTCCTTGAAACGAGTGTAAAGAAATCGTCTGTAAAGGAGTCAGCAAGGTAAAGGCCTGTGGCTCTGAGGAGGAGGTTCCTTTTTCCAAGGAGTCTTTGAAAACCAATGGTTAACTAGACCTCTGCCAGGTCTGCTCTCTCACCAGGAACTGTACACCAGTTTGGTTCTACTGTGATTTCTGCACCAATCTTGAGAGCAATGGGGATGAGTGCTGGGAGGGGACATACTGGCTAAGACAGAGGAGCAGAAATAAAAGAGCACTAAAAAGCCAGGGAGTAGAGGAAATGCAGAGGGCCAGAGGAGGGGATGGACAGCTGGTGGATACCAGGTTATTGAATGTCACTGCTTCTACTAAATGTGATGCACAACACTCAACCTGAAGGGACATTTATCCTCTACACCTAAGGGCTAAGACGACGGCAAATGAAGACCAAGAGTTGAACAAGTGGAGGTTACCAAAAGTAAACTGTGCTGTTATTTTGCTACATTTTATAAATATTTTTATGTAATTCTGGGAAATACTACATACCTCACTTACTCATGAAGGTGTTTCACCTGTATATCTAAATAAATATAAATGCTGTCCCTTTTATTTATATTAGTTTTGAAATGTATACTGGCTTTTAGAAACAAAAATTTTTAAATGAAAACTACTTAAAAGTAATTAGTAACTAGGCTGGCTTTGTAGCCTAATAGTTAAAGGATTACGATCACACATGGCTAACCATGGTTCAAATTCCAGCCCCAGTATGGCAAACATGCCAGGCACATCTGTGTGCATGCCTCAAATCCCAATGGGATGAAGAAATGGAGGAGGGGACTGCAGCATAACCGAGCTCCATTAGAGGGTGCTTTCTCCCTGTTCCTTTTTCTGACTCTTTGTCTCTCCCTGGCAAGGGCATTTTCTCTCTAGCAATTAAAAACAAAAACAAAAACAAAACAACAAGAACAAAAAGCTAGTAACCACACTATACCCAACAAATTATAAAAATAAAGCATTTAACTCTTGGCCAATATCTTGATATTCTCACATGACACATATTTCATGACACCATTATCTATATATAGATTAGTGAAATTCAAAATAAATCTAAACAAATCATGTTTGCTAATATGATCTAGTTTTATTTCCATTAAATCCTACAGTTTACATATAATACTGAAAACAAAAACTCTAAATTTCATTTGTGAGCTGGCTCTGAACCCTGGTGGTTAAGGGAAGCCAGATTCCACATGGCTTACTTGACTGTGGTCTGAATCCTGGCACTGGTGGCTCAAATAACATGTCAGGTGTATGTGCTTGAATGCCCAAAATCCTGAAAGGAAGGAGAAACAGAAGAGAAGGAACTGTGTTGTCTCCTCCTCCTCTTTCTCTCTCTCTGGCAAGTACAAATACCCTCTATCAACTTTAAAAATAAATAAATAAATGAAAAGTTCCACTTCCTACTTACCAGTTCCATTTCCCTAACTTAGACATGTTACAACACTTAAAACATATGTTTGTACCATGGAACTCTGGGCAACCACATAGGCCTTTCCATCTTTTCGGAGGAAAAAAGAATCTGTTCACCTTATTACAAAGTAAAAAGATGTGGTCTCTGATATCTTTTCCAAATTCTCAAGGCCTGCTTAAAAATCAAGTACTCCAACTACCAAAACTTTGAGTGAAATCTTAACGAACAAAAGCCCTACCTAATGAAGCCCACTCTCTTGTGGGATTTCTGACCAGTGAGAGATGAGGTGACATGTGTTTATAAAATAGGTTCGGTTCAGAAATGAGGAACTGAAGGGTTTGGGACAATGTAATGTGAAAACCAAAAGTATGCACACTCCAAGAGGCTAGAATGAACTCTTTTTGGTTACTATTACCTCCAAGACAGGCAAAAAAATGGAAAGCTGCTTTCGGGTTAAAAACAGGGAGGAAGAAAGGAAAGAAAGAGAGAAGAAAGCAAAGAAGAAAGCATGTGAAATCCCTCTCCTTACAAATGTACTAAGGAATACAAGGGCACTGATGTCACATGAAACAATGGTATTGTTCGTGAAGTTTCCAGACATCACAATGAGAAACCACATGTTCCAACCAAAGACAGTTCACAAAGCAAAGTTCTAATTGTGGTGACACAACCCATGTTCAGATTCTGTAGACTAAACAGAAAAAAAAAGTCATCAAAAAATACCTTTAACCTTTATTATTCTAATCTAAAGGGAAACTAGAGAGTACCTCAAAAGTTACTAATTTGAAAGTTTGGTTCAGTTAAATACATTTATTAATAGTAAACATGACCATGGCAAAAGCAACCATATTCATTCTTGATAGCGAGAGAATCGTCGATATAGAAACTTGGCAAATTTTAATTTTTTAATTATTAAAACAAAGTCTTAGAAAGTAATGAAAGCTAGTTCAGTTCCTGTAATATCAAGTAACTTTCAATTATAATGGAATCTTATAGTCTTACAGTGCCTTATAGCATATTAGATCCCTAATGAGAAAAATGTACCAAAATCATATTGCTAACCCTGAAACCTTGAACCAAACTTCATGAGTTAAAGATTAAAAGTCTATCAGAAGAAAACGGATGGACCCTGCATCTTCTATCGGAAAAAGGAAAATCGAGAGCAAGATGGCAGAATTGTTAAACCCATGGACAGAAACATACTTATCTTTATAAAAACAAAACATACACACAGACACAGAAATTACTACAATTACAATGCAAACCACTCTATGTCTCTACTTCCAACTAGCTGGTGAACCTGTTATTAAAATTTCAAAGAAAAAAATCAACTTAAGCTTTTTCTATTTTAATCCACAGAAACATTCAGTAATAGATAAATAGAGCATTTTGTTGCATATTAATAAATGTGTGGCTTTTTTGTGCTTTCCACCCAAATTAGGGGTAAAAATCCCCAATCGCTTTATTTTCAATGAAATCTAATTATAAAGTTATATTAAACATCTACACAAAATCATTCCTTCCTTCAACCCAATTTTATATGAAAGTACTAACAAATAGTGGAGATTCATGATGTTGTGTTAAAATGGTGACTCATAACAATGTAGGACCAGCTATAGATTTTAATTCACAAATATATATATATGTGTCCTGTGTATGACAACTGTACGAAAATAGTCTCAAAAATAAAGACAATACTTGAGACACGAAGCAGCCCATTTTCCCTGATCTTGCATCCTAACACAGGGAAAATAAGTCTCTGATGCTTCATAAATACTTTAAAAAGTTTGAGATGGCCTTAACCATGCACAGTCTCCACCAATTCTTTTGACGCCTCCATGTTTCAGGCTAGCCATTTCAGCTTTGGAAGAGTTGCACCCTGTAATTAGTTATGCTTATTTATGTCCTGTCTTTTCTAAATCTGGGAGTTTTCTGACCAGAGCCTGATGGTTCATTCTGATACTTGCAAGGAGTCCCCCCTCAATGCCATCTGAACCGGTGTAGCTGATTTCTTCACCATTCAAGGTAGTCATGTGCCCCCCGAGGGCTTTTAAGATAGCATTACCAGCACATATATCCCACTTTTTGATGTACGTCACATGGATGTATAGATCAGCTTTTTCTTGACTCTTATCAGGCACATCCAAAAGTGCTAAAACTTTATAACCTAAAAGATAAACACAGAATTTAGGTTACTGTTCAACACTTTTAAGAAAGCAATGTAATTTCTGATTACAGTATTAAAAGTAACAAGAGGACGCAGCAGCTCACTGAACTATTTTTGCAACTGTCTCTCAAGTCTAAAATATTTCACATTGAAAAATGGTCTGGGGGCTGTAGGGGCAGGCCTAGTGGACCACCATGGTCTTGATGGGTTGAAAAACATGCCAGGCACATGTGTATGTATGCACAAGATTCTGACAGGATGGAGGAATAGAAAAGGAGTTGTGATGTAACCACATCCCTTTGGAGAATACTTTCTCCCTCTTTCTTGCGCTCTGGTGAGCATAGTTGCCCTATGGCTTAAATAAAAAAGAAATAAAGAAAATTTCTTTTAAATCAACAATACAAACATTAAACTCAACAGAACCAAAATAAGCTATAAAGTAACTTAAGATAGTCTCAAGTATAACCAAATGTATATCCATCAGTTTTTTTTTCTGGAGAGGTTTTTGCTATAGGGCGCGTGCGCTCGTCAGACAGAGAGAGACAAGAAAGCGAGAAATCACCCCCTAGGAAGGATGGCCACAACGCAATCCCTTCTCCTCCATTCTCCTCTCGGGATCTTGAGCACACATGCACAAGCGCCCGGTGTGAGTTTTAAGCCACCGGATCCGGGACTCAAACTGTGGTTGACTACATGGAAGTCTAGCAACATAGCCATTACGCTAACTGCTGGTCCCTGTAAGTCCCTAATTATTAAAATATAAAACTATGCTGTGGTTGTTTTCTATGGAATGACACCTTCAGTATGGGCCATTTTTTATGGCATGCCACATTCGACTGAAGCTAAACACCAACAACACCAACAAGTTTCACTTCAACACCCAGGGAGGCCTGATATGAAGAGAACAAAAAAGGAACACTACCATGCTAAGTCCTTTTTGTAAGGAACCAGGACTCAAAAAATGATAAAATAAATGGGGCATTACCTTTCCTAACCAACCTAGTTAAAGAAAGAGCCTATAAAAAAAGTAATATCAAGGAAGGTAGATATATGTAATCAGCAAATTAAAACGACTGAGTTTAAAAGTTAATGAGCAGGGGCCAGCAGGTTACGGTATGGTAGTTAAGGAGCTAGATTCCCATATGGCTGACTATGGACCAAGTCCCAGATCCAGTAGCTTGGGGATCACAGCAGGTGCATGTCTATGTGTACCCAAAGTTTTGAGGAGAATGAAGGAAAAGGAACTGTGGCATGGCCATCCCTCTCTCCCCTAGGGGGTGATTTCCCACTTCTTCTCTCTGTGCCTTTCTCCATCAAGTGCATGTACTCTATGGCAAAAACCTAAAAAAAAAAAAGAAGTTAATGCGGGTTACTTCTCCCTTTGTTACTGTGCTGAAAAATCTTCTGACACCAATATTTTTTGACCATAATTTGCTACCTACCTGAATGAGTGATATGTTAAACACCACTCATAACAGGAGTTGTCAAACAGCCCCTAAAGCCAAATCTAGGGCATGGCCTGTTTTTTAAAGGACTCTCAGACTTTTTATTTTGAGATTTTTGCTATAGGGTGCATGTGCTTGCCAAAGACAGAAAGACAGGAAGTGAGAAATTACACCCTGTGGAGGAGGGGGGATGGCCACACTGCAATTTCTTCTCCTCTATTCTTAGGATTTGGGACACACATGCCTGGTATGAGTTTTAAGCCACCAGGTGTGGGACTTGAACAGTGGTCAACTACATGGGAGTCCAGTGACAACCATTATACCATCTGCTGGTCCCCAGAATTTTTTTTTTTAAATAGTTTTAAAAGATAGTTAAACAGGGACCAGTAGTTGGTATAATGGCTATGTCACTGGACTCCATGTAGTTGACCGCAGTATGAGTCCTGGACCCAATGGCTTAAACTCATGCCAGGCGCGTGTGCATGTGTGCCCAAGATCCCAAGAGGAGAATCAAGGAGAAGGGATTGTGGCATGGCCATACCCCCGGGGGGTGATTTCTCGCTTTCTGTCTGTCTCTGTCTTTCTGGCGAGCACACGTACCCTAGCACCCTATACGAAAACCTCTCAAAAAAAAAAAATAGTTAAACAAAAAAATACCAGGTTAGTGTGCAATAAAGACTGTATGTGGCTTATCAGGCCTGAAATATTTACTATCAGACCCATTTTAGAAAAAGTGAGCTGACCTCTAAAATACAAGAGTACAGAATATACATTAGCTAGATGTACATGCGAGTCTCTTGCTCATCCCAGATATGCAAGTTGAGGAGTTCAGGGTATAAAAAGTGACTTGGGACTCAGAAATTCTCCCTTCCAGTAATATCGGATACTAGATATCATATATTTAACATGGCACCCTTCTGCCATATGCAGATTAAGTGCTCTATCGTTTCTCTTCTCCCTGACAGACCCACAGTTAAACTAACAGGACAATTATTTTAAAAACAGATTGTCTAAAGAAAAGCCACTAATGCTACATCACTGATGGGAATATGCTTTTATAGAATTCGAGGAAGAGAAATCACTGTGTATTTCTTTCTGCCTGGAAGTTAGTGTGACTAATATCTCACGCTAGAAATCATAAAGCAGGAGACCAACCCTACCCTAAAAGTACACTGTTCTTTCTCGCCTTCTTTCCAAGCAAGGGGCAAGCAAATCAGACTCCTGACATAGCCGAAACCATGCTAGGAACACTCTGCAAGATTCACACTGGTGTAGGACATACCAGCACCTCCAGCTGGGATGATTGTAGTCTGGTTTCCAAAAGTCTGAAGAGCAACCTGCTTGACCATCCCTGAATGGGAGCGAGACACAACAATCCTTGGGGTATTCTCGTTGTAGGAAGAGCG
>NW_006159504.1:2379857-2414935 GCF_000334495.1 Tupaia belangeri chinensis | reverse complement strand
CGTTGGAACCACCATCTACCATTGCCCAAGCTGAAAAGCAAATATAAGCTTTATTAATAACAGTGAAGCTTTGAAACTAAATGTTATACTCTTTGAAATTCTAAGTACTAAATGACTGAGAAAATATACTGTCCACAGAATTATCTGTATTTTTTTTTTCAAAACAGAAACTTTGTTTTTCCTTGAGTACAAAAGCATTTTCCTTTTTAAAAAAAAAAAAAAACACTAAACTAGACATGCATGAAGACAAAGCTGAAAAAGGATATGTGATCCCACTTACCCAGAGATAATGGCTTTTGATTATTTGGCTTCAGAACTCCCATGCTCCAGAGACCCACCTACACTGGGACCACACTGCAACTCCACTTTCCACTGCATCTATACTCCTTCCTACCCTCTCTTCCTAGGACATATCCTGCATGCTAAACTTCATTTCAAAACCTGATTCCTGCAGAATCAAACCGGTGACGTAAACATGACTGACTTCCCTGGATAATTCAAACCTTAAAACTAATTTTCCTTGAGACCAGCTGACGGCGTCAAGGTTACATAGCTGGACTCCCACATGACCAACAGCGGTTCAAGTCCCAGACCTGGTGGTTTGAAACTTAGCCTGGACACATACATGTGTATGTCCAGGATTCCAGGGGGAAAATGGAGGAGAAGGGACTGTGGTGTGGCCATCCCCCCTGAGGGGGTGATTTCTTACTTTCCCTCTCACTGTCAGTGTGTGTGTGTTTTTCTCCAGCAAGTGTACGTTCCCTAAGGTAAAATCTTCTTTAAAAAAATGATTTTTCTCCTGTATTCTCTATTTTTGATATATTCATGGTTTCAGCTATTCATGGTTTCATGCATTGTTTTGAACCATACTGGCTCAATCTCTTAAGTCACCTTATAAAAAGAAAACAGTTAAAGACATAAGTGAGTGATTGTTAATGTATCTGCTTGAGCAGAGAGCATAAAAAGAGAAACACTCAGATTTTTAGAATGGAATGAATTTTTCAAATGGGTCAAGGGGAACACAGAGATGCCCTGAGATGTTTGTCTTGGTTTGGAAGTTTTCTTCACTGACTATCAAACTATACAAGAAAACAAACTTACTCAGAGTTATCCCAATTAGACTGTTGTTCTAGCAGTCACTCACTATGGGATAAAATATAGTCCACCATGGCTACCAATGAAAGCAGCTGCATCACCAGCTTATTCCTGGCTACAGAAAAAAATCAAAAAAATTAGCAGAGTATGGGTTTTTGAGGTCCCAAGAGTGATGGCAACCCCCTTGACTCGTCTCAGATTTCCTAAAACACTACACAGTGAAGAGGAGAGCAACACAAATGCCCACCACCTAGTCATACCCACAGGATCTGTGACAGACAGAGGAGAGTTATGAGCACGAATGGATGAGAAAGCAAAGGAGTAAACAGCAAAACCCAGCAGAGTAAGTGCTGGAGCCAGTCTTAGTGTGGAGAACAGAGCAGGAACTTCAAAGAAGTTCCAAGAAGCCATAGGATTCCCAGTGCTGTTACAACTCAGCCAGGATTTCTTCTCAGAAGGAAAAGGTCCCATCTAAAGTGAGAACTACTGAGAGTAGTTGTAAGTTAGCAACAAAACACTGAGAAGAGGCTTGGGAAGATATGGAATGAGAAGTATAGTCTTAGGAACATTCTTGGGGCAGGGATGGGGGGATGGGGACACAAGACAGTTTTGGGGACTTGGAAGGCAGCAACTAGAGCTAAAGACAAAGACGGGGCCGAAGACAAGAGCCTTACTGAAACAAGGTAAGATCAAACAAGAAAGAAGAAATCTGAAAACAAAAAAGGGCACCTCATTATGAAGACAGACTTCCCACACTTACAGAAAAGAAAGCTTTTGAACTAAGAATCATCCAGACTCCCTTTCTGCCACCACCTCTCATGAATCCCACGTTAGCGGCCTAAATACAAATAAGAAATACAAAACTGAAATGCTTGATGAAAAATATAAGAAAACATAGAGAATGCAGATTAAAACATCTCAGGCTACTTGAAAATTTCTACAAGGCAAAGGAAAACTATAAGCCAACATTGCAACATTAAAAATGAACAAGCAACAGGGTCAAGAGTGTGGCATAGCAGGAATATGAGGCTTTGTGATACTGGACCCACAGGGGCAGGAGAGGCTTCTCTGGGTGCGTGCCTACAGTCTGGGCTGGCTGCAGCATGAGGATCCTGGCAGAGATGCCTGTTTCCTCTCACCTCCATGGAAGAAATAAACAAAATTTAAAAAAACTTAAAAGGTAAAAAAGCAACAAAATATGAAAGGGACATCACAAAATAAAAAAAGCAGTGATTCAGAAAAGATAGATAAATGATAGCAAAATGTGAAATGGAAGCTCACATAACACAGGGGGAAAAAAAACACAAGGAAAAATCACTGCAGACTTTGCAATTAATCTTAGGATATACAAAGAATGACAGATTTGTTTGAAAGTACGGCAAGCAATGAGAACAGCCAAAAAAAAAAAAAAAGTAAAACAAGTCAATAGGTAAAAGGAACCAGAAAATGGTAAACATGGAAGTGAGTGAAAAAGTGTGTTCGTGTGCATTTGTGCATGTTAAAAGGAGTCCCCAAAACAGAATAACGAACTAATGGGATAGACCTAATCTCTGGGGCCAGCAGGTGGTGTGGTGGTGAAGGCACATGACAGACAGCTATTCAAATCCTGAACCTGGAGGCTTGCTTTGACCGGCTTTCTCACTTTCCCTCTCTTTCTCTCTCGCTCTCTGTTTCTCTCTCTGGTGAGTGCACGTGGCCTGAAGAAAATTTAAAACAATAATAATAGTAATACATTAAATAAAAACTTATTTAAAAAACTAATTTTTAAAATTACAATCAAGTCCATAAAATAAAAGATGGCCTAAATGTCTACATCAAGAGACAAACTTGGGAAATCAACAAAAGTGACTTAGGGTGGTAGTGTTACTTTTTTGTTTTCTCATTCATATCAGGCTTCCTTAGGTGTTTACATGAAATTTGTTGGTGTTTAGCTTCAATATAATATGGCATTCCATAAAAAATGGCACATACTGAATATGTGATTCCATAGGAAAAAAACCACAGCATAGCTTTAAATTTTAAAAATTATTGACATATAATTGGTTATAGCTGAGACTATCTTAATAAGTAACTAAGTTACTTTAAAGTACATGTTTGTCCCATTGAGTTTGACTATGCTCCCACTGTTAATTCTGTCCCAGAATGCTAACTGAGGCATGCTGGTTATATCATTAGACTGAAAGTTCTTCCACACTTATCCACACAAAAAGACCAAGACACTTTACAAAGAAAAGAAAATCGGGTTAGTATCAACCTTGTTGCTGACATGAGTTTAACACAAACTATATATGTACATGTGCATGCACACACCCCCAGACACACCCCAGTTTGTTAATCAAGAAAAAAGGATGTAAAGTAAGTGGAAGAGTGTATTAGCAAAATTCAAGCCCACCGGGGATCTTCAGAATGTGACCTTGTTTGGAAATAAGGTCTTTGCACCAGCTGAGGTCCTGGATTAGGTCAGGTCTAAATCTATGACTGGTGTCCTTGTAAGAAAAGAGGAGGAGTCACAGAAAGAAGGCAGCTTTGTGAAGACAGGGGGAAGAGATCAGAGTGATGTGTCTACAAACCAAGGAATGCCAAAAATGCTGGAGCTACCAGAAACTGGGAGAGGCAAAGAAGCATGCTGCCTCTAACATTACAGACACAGTATGGCTCTGCTGACACCTTGATGTTAGACTTCTGGCCTCTAGAACGTCAAGAAAACACATTCCTGTGTTTTTAAGCTACCCAGATTGTGGTATTGATAATGTGTTAAGGTAGCCCTACAAAACAAATAACGAACCAAAGATTGCAGCCAAGTAGTCTTTTGAGGCTGTAGAAAAGGCTTTAACATGTGTTCAGGTAACAACACACCCATAGCTAGTTTTCTGAAGTAATCTATTGAAGACTAGTGTCATCCAACCAAAGGATGGCTGAGGAACTCTCAGTAAATGATTGTTAGACAGCACAGAAACCATTTGACTGTGGATCTAAGAGGAAATCAAAGACAGGAATAAGATGAAAGAACTAAGGTGTGGAAAAGTTATCTCATAGTTAACTGACGATCATCATGGGATACCATTTAAACTTGATGAGCAAAATAGATCTGAAAGATAAACATTAAAAAAGGTATGACCAAAATGGAATTATGGTTAAGAAGGGGCTAAACTATGTTGATTTACTGTAACTTATATCAGAAAACAGACAATGCCTAAAGAAAAGGCTATATAACACTACAAGTAACAGTACATAAAACCCACACACACAGGGCTGGCCCCATAGCCTCCTGGTGAAAGGTACCACCTGCCCTCTGGCAATTAAAATAATTAGTGTATAAAGGTATTTGTAAGAGTGAGCAGCAAAAATAAATTTAACTTAAAAATAACAATTATAGTTGTTTGAGTCACATTACATACATAAAATCAATGGGATCATAAGAATAATTTTAAAAAGAAAAAGGCCTGATCCTCTCTGAAGAAACATTTGTTCCCAATGAAGGTGGTTTGTACCTAATTCTTTATTCTGAAAGTTGGTAAAGATAAAGAATTAAACATTTAACCTGCCTTTCTCAAAAATATATTTTGGGATTAACACGTAACTCCAGCGTGTGGAGAATATTCTGTATAGAAGAATTCCAGTTAAAACATGTAAAAAACACAACAGATTTAGAAAATTTCATTTTGCAACCTTTTTAAAAGATCTTAAAGCTGTTATGTGATTTAATAAAAACTGTATCTCAACTGATGTCAAAATCTCTCTCCAGATCACCTGCTAGCAGGAAGAAAATGAAAAAAATCAAAGCAATTTTATAAACTGAGAGATCTGATCATGTTCACCTTAATCACCTGAGCATTTCATTAATGGTGAGATAAAGGGATAAATGTCAAATAACAGGATATAATAGGAAGTACATGAAGATACCTATAACATATTCTTTAAAGAGGTTTCTTTTTTTTTTTTTTTTTTTTTTTTTTTTTTTTTTTGCTATAGGGCGCGCGCGCTCGCCAGATGGACAGAGAGACAGAAAGCGAGAAATCACCCCCAGGGGGGATGGCCACGCCGCAATCCCTTCTCCTCCATTCTCCTCTCCGGCGTGAGTTTTAAGCCACCGGTTCTGGGATGCGAACCACAGTCGACTACGTGGGAGTCCAGTGACATAGCCATTACGCTAACTGCTAACTGTCCCCTATAACATATTCTTGATCATAACGCTTAACCTTAATCCAATCAAAGCCTGCTTCAGATCTAAATTGCACTTTGCAAGAAAGAGGACATAAAATGAGTTAAATGACAGCCTAAAGGAACAATGAAACAAATCCAGAAGATAGAACACCCTACAGGAGAAATGACGTGTTCTCCTCAGCAAGTCCATGTCATGGGGAAAAAGAAGCTTAGAGAGTGACATCATCAAAATGACAGTGCAAAGACTATCTGGCTTTGCTCTCCTAAACAGACAAGTGTAATGAACTAGTCCCAGTATAAACATCCAGAATACCTCAGGGTTTGAAACAGGTTGTGACAATTCCTGGGGCCCAGAACAGTGAAAGCCCAAAAGTAGATGATAAGATAAACAGACTTTTTAATCCAGAAAAACATTTCCTAATCTCCCTGGTAATATGCAGAAAAATTTTCTGGACTCACAGTGAAAAAAAAAAAAGAAAGAGAAAAAAAGTGAGTTCAGGGCAGCTTGCTTCCCTACTATCCTGGCTTTTCTAAGAAAAGATTATTCCTCCTTTAATCCACAGGAAGCATTTCCATGTCTCTTGCACTAAAACTCAAGTGATCTAGAGACAAAGAAAGGGGTGGGGCTATTAAAGGCTGGGCATGAAACTCAAAAGCAGCTCTCCATTTCAGCTAAAATAGAGAGACTGTTCTACAGTGCCACACTGTAAAACACTCCATGGGTTCCCCCAGCATGAAACCCTAGCTGGTCTCACACATAAACTGGGTATTCCCTCTGTCACTTCCTCCACCCACATTCAAAAGGGGCAATGCACCAACCTGAACCTTTTTAAGACCAGCGGAAAACCTTGGCGTAGAGTGCCATCTAGTGCTAAAATAGAGGTAATGATGATGGGCAAGGAGAGTTGACCCTAAGTTGTGGGAGCCTCAAGGCAAACCAGAGTTTAGGGTTCCATCTAGTACTGAAAAGGAGGGCTGAGAAAACTGGATAATCTGCACAGGACTTCCTGGCAGACATACTTTAGGAAAATCAACAAAACCCAACTAGGCAGAAAAGACTAGAATAAACACCTAATCCTCAACACAAAGCCATAAATGTACATCTACTAGAAACAAAAGCAAACAGGGAACCATGACTTTGTTCAATGGGCAAAACAAGGTTCTAGGCAACCAATCCAAACAAGAACAATGGGTGTGATATGGAAGGACCCTGAATTCATGAGTAACTCAGGGCTGATAGGTGCCTGAAGTTTCTGCCCTCTGGCAAACTTACCCCAGAGATACAGGGTAACCTGAAAACCTTAAATAGATTAGTACCTTGAATAGATTAGACTTCTTGCTTCTCTGACTCCTCTCTTTGATGCTGTGTAGGGTGTGTTCTGAGCCCATTCCCCACCCCAAGACCTCCCTTCTCCAATTTCCCCATAAAAGACTGTGTCCAACTCCCAGTGGGGTCCCGAGATTCAGAGTGCTAACTCCTCCATGCCTGCCGACATAATAAACAGTTCTCCTAATCTCTCCGAGTGCTGCTTTCCCTTCCTTGGCATCTGGTTTTCTGCAACAGGTGGTCTTCCAGACTAAGAATTCAAAATAATAGTTTCAGGAAATGTAACAAACTCCACGAAGATACAGGAAAACAATTCAGGTCTTTAACAGAGAAATTTAAAAAGAGAGCTAGAACTAAAAACTATAATGAAAGTACTGAAAAAATACACTAGAAAGCCTCAACAGCAGAATTGATCAAGCAGAAGAATTAGAGAGCTAAAAAACTAATTAAAATTGGAGGTTCAGAAGAGAAAAAGAATGATAAGAAATGAACTAAGCTTACAGGACTTATGGGACATCAAAAGAATGAATGTAAGAATTGATATGTTCGAGAAGGACTAAAACATGACAAAGAGGTGGAAACACTATTAAATAAATAACAGAAAATGTTACAAATTTGGAGAAAGACAGTCTAGGTAGAGGAAAGTCCAAGAATATCATGCAGATGCAACCCAAATATGACTATCTTAAGGCTTACTGTAATCATACTTCCAAAGGTCAAAGACAATTAAAACAGTAAGAGAAAACAAAAAATACCTTACAGAGAATGCCAGATATGTATGACAAGACTTTTTAAAAGAAATCTTGCAGCCAAGAGGGAATGAAATGGTAAGTTTAGAGAACTAAAGGGGAAATAAACAACAAAAAAACTCCCAGAAACCCTGCCAGCCAAGAATATTATACTCAGCAAACCTGCCCTTCAGAAGTAGAGATAAATATTTTCCCAAACAAGCTGAGAGATTTTTTATCAACTCAAACCTATCCTGCAAAAAATTCTAAAGAATTTCTTTAAATGGAAAGGCTGCTAATGCATAATAAAACAAAAACAACAACAACAACAAAAATCTGAAGATATAAAACTCAATGGTAAAAGTAAATAAACAGAAAAGTTTGTAATAATGCAAACACAGTAATCCTGGTGTGTGATCGCTCATATCTTTAATAGTAAGACTGAAAAACAAAACTGTTAAAAATGATTATAGCTACAAGTTGTGAAGAAATAAGCAATAAAAAGTTCAAATAGCAACACCAAGAAAATTCAAAACATTGGAGGATATAGATTTAAAATGTTAGTTTCATTTGGTTGTTTCTTTTTTCTATGTGATCAAAGTTAAGTTGCTATCAGTTTAAAATAACCTGTAACATTAACAAGATGTTTTTCATAAGCTTCATGTAACCAAGAAGCAAAAATCTGTTGCAGACACACCATAGAAAGCAAGGAATCAAAACGTATTACTAAAGAAAAGTTGCTTGACCAAAAAGGAAGACAGTAAGAGCAAGAAACAATCTACAAAACAACTATTAATCAAATAACAAAATGGCAGCAATAGTTAACCTGAATTCAAATGGCTTGAATATTCCACTGAGAAGACAGAAGCTGAATGTATAAAAACAGTAATATCCAACTTATAAGAAATTTACCAACATGTAAAGACACAAACAGAATGAAAGTGAAGAGATAGAAAAAAAAATTGCAAGCAAACAGAAACCCAAAATGGTCAGGAGTAGCTACATATACATCAAATAAAACAGACTTTAAGTCAAATGCTGTTAAGCTGTTTTTCATAAGAGGGATCATTCAGCATGAGAATAGAATTTATAGACTAAATGAACCTAGAAGACATTTACACAGTATTTCATCCAACAGATACAGAATATACATTCTTCTCTTCAGCATAAGGAACATTCTACAGAGGAGATTGTAAGTTAGACTAAAAAAAAAAAAGAAAGAAAGTCTCTAGGTGGCAGACATACTTTAGGAAAATCAACAAAACCCAAACTAGACTGGACTCCCATGTGGATGACTGCAGTTTGAGTGCTGGACCCAGAGGCTTAAAAATTCATGCAGGGTGCATGTACATCCATGCCCAAGATCCCGAGAGGAGACTGAAGGATAGGGGATTTTAATGTCTTTGTACTGACTGATATGCATGGTATTCCTTCTGGAAAAAGAAATGTAACACACAGTAAAGTTATATGTGATTCAATGTAATATAAAGATTGTGATAATAATAAATAAATTTAAAAAGTAACAATAAAAAAAGAAATTGGGCACTATACAAAAACATGAAAATTAAACAATAAGCTTATAAATGACAAGAGGTTAATGAAGAAATTAACTGAAAAATTTTAAAATTTCTTTAAACAAATGAAAATGAAAACACACCATACCAAACCTACGAGATATAGTATTAGTAAAAGCAATATTAAGATGCCAATTCATAGTAATAAATGTCTACTTAAAAAAACAGATCTCAAATAGACAACTTAATGATGCACCTCCAGGAGCTAGAAAAGTAAGAAAAAAATAATATCAAAATTAAGAGGAAAGAAAAGATCAGAGTAGAAATAAACAAAATTAAGAATGAAAATAAATACAAAATCAAATGAAAAAAATTTTAATATAAAAATTGACAAAGCATTAGCAGAGGTAAGAAAAAAAGGGAAAACCCAAATAAATAAAATTATGAATGAAAACAAGACATTACAACTCATACCACAGAAATATAAAAGCCTATTAGGGACTTATAACAACTTCTCACCAAATAAATTGGGAAACCTAAAAGAAATGGGTAAGTTTCTAGACACATACTACCAAAAGAAACAGAATACCTAAATAGATCAAAAACAAATATGAGATTCAATCTGTAATAAAAAAACTCTTCCAGGTCCAGCAGTTAGCATAATGGCTATGTTGCTGGACTCCCATGTAGTCAACCGCGGTTCAAGTACTGGACCCAGTGGTTTAAAACTCACACCAGGCACGTGTGCATGCGTGCCCAAGATCCTGAGAGGAGAATGGAGGAGAAGGGATTGTGGCATGGCCATCCCCCCGGAGGGTGATTTCTCTCTTTCTGTCTGTCTTTCTGGCAAGCGTACGCGCCCTATAGCAAAAAATCTCTCAGCACTCCTATTCATCAGAAAACTGAAATTTCTAACCAGAACAATTAAGCAAGCAAAATAAATACAGGGTATCCAATTTAGAAAGGAAAGGAGGAAGTCAAATTGTCCCTGTTTGCAGATGAAATGATTTTATGTACAGAAAATCCTAAAAAATCCAAAACTTCTCAAAAATACAGTAATAATTTTGGATGCAAAATCGGCAGAGGACCAGTTCAGTGGTAAGGCACCCAAGTGAAAATTGTAGGTCAGATTCTCTGGTTGACTTTTAAATGCACCCATTCTCTGGTTGAGCTATAAATACACCCAAACTGAAGCCCTGTCATCTGTGGCAGGACTGAATCTGAGGAACATTATGCTAAGTGAAAAAAATCCAGGCACAGAAAAACACACTATCAGTGTATAGAAGCTAAAAAAACTTGATCTCAATGAAAAAAGTAGAAAAGAGATTAGAAGAGGCTAAGATGGGTATAAAATAGGAAAAAATTGGTTAACAAATATGAAATTACAGTTAGATATGATTCCATTGCACAGTATATAGACTATACTTACATGTATACTTCAAGGTAACTAAGACCAGACTTTTAATACTCCCAACACAAAGAAATGTTGAATGTACAAGGAAATGGAGATGTAATTACACTGCATCATCACATATAATTTTTATGTATCAAAAAAATTCACACTGCTTCCCACGAAAATGTATAAGTTATTATTTATAAGTTAACTTAAAAAGGGGAAGGCAAAAGTTCTAGAATAAAAGAACTTAACAATTAAAAAACAAAAATAAATGTTTGTCACTTGACTGGATTATGGTTTGAAGTAATTAACTGTAAAATCTACTATAGGAATAATGGGAAAATGTGACTACTGGATGATAATGGGAAATAGTTGTTAATTTTATTAATAGTTCTGTTCTTGTATAGAAAAATGTTCTTACTTTTCAGAGATGCATACTGAAGTATATAGGAATAAAACATTATGATCCTCAATTTTCTTCACATATACAGATCAAAAAAAAGAAAAATACATAAAAATTTTATTGACTGCTATATTGCGATGCAGTAGTCATTATTACTTTATGTTTGTTTGAAATTATTCATAATTTAAGTTAAAAACTATAAGAAAGTGAGGATAAAGCAAAAAGAATTCTTTAAATTTTTAAATTTACATATTTATTTTTAATTTGCCAGAAGGTACATGTATTCATCAGAGAGACAGAGAAAGAGGGAGAGAAAGCACCCCAAATAGGGTGTAGTCATGCTATAATCCCTTCTCTATTTCTTTTTTTTTTGGAGAGGTTTTTGCTATAGAGCGCGTGCGCTCGCCAGACAGACAGAAAGAGATACAGCGACAGAAAGCGAGAAATCACCCTCCAAGGGGGATGGTCACGCTGCAATCCCTTCTCTTCCATTCTCCTCTTGGGATCTTGGGCACGCACGCACACGCGCCTGGCATGAGTTTTAAGTCACTGGGTCCGGGACGTGAAACGTGGTCGACTACGTGGGAGTCCAGCGACATAGCCATTACGCTAACTGCTGGTTCCCAATCCCTTCTCTATTTCTTTATCTTGTCAGGATTTTGGGCACACACCAACTGCTGGGATACTTTCCAAGCCACTGGGGTTGGGATTTGAACTCCATGACTTGCTATGTGGGATCTGGTCCCCTTAACCACTAGGCCAAGGGACTGGCCCTCTCTATATTCTTTTCATAAATGTTTAATAAACATGTCTTTACCAAGAAGTGAATTTACAAGGCTCTATCACTAGAGGTCAGTATTGTATAAGAGAATAAAGATAGCATTTCTCAGTAGATAACTACCAGAATGATTTTAGATAAGAATTACTAACTTAATATTTTTTAAAAGTACTTCATGTGTTCATCTGCAACACTTACATGAATACAATTATTCCAAGTGACTAAAAAATACAGTAGGTACTTAAATAATATAAATGATTGATGAGAAGGTAGAAGTAATAAAACAGCAGCTAGAGAGTGTTTATTGCACCTATAAAATATATAAAAGCTCAGAAGGAAATAAAAAATGATTAGTACTTTGCTACGCCGACTTCAGACATTATAACTTATTTTTACTATCTATAAATTGCCAGAGTGAATATCCTACACTTACTTATTTATATAATTATACTTACTTCATTAAAATAATATTCAAATCTCTTATATCTATAAATTTTAAATCCAAGGAATTAATTCTGACTAAGTCTGATGAGAAATTTGATTCTCCAGGAATTTTACGTAAATCAATGTACTATAGCAGTTTCATATTAGCTCCATAATTCCTAACATTTGTATAGTGTTTAACAGATACAGTATATTTAATATTATCTCATTTGAACCTTTTGATGACTTTGTAAGACAAGGAATGTCACTGCTATTATACATATTTTTTAACTAGATGAGAAAATGAGTTTAGCAGCTCATATCATAGAAACCACGTAAACATTTAGCATATTACAGTTTATGAAGTGCTTTGACATAAATTCTTTCTGTTCCAAAATAAACCTGGAAAGAATGACACTAGATTAGCTGAGTGACCTTGTGGGATAAATAAAACGTTTTTTTTTTCTTTTGGAGAAGTTTTTTGCTATAGGGTGCGTACACTTGCCAGAAAGACGGAGAGACAGAAAGAGAGAAATCACCCCCCATGGGGAATGGCTATGCTACAATTCCTTCTTCTCCATTCCCCTCTTGGGATCTTGGGCATGCACCCACACGTGTCCAGGCTGAGTTTAAGCCTCAGGGTCCAGGACGCGAACCGCGGTCGACTACATGGGAGTCCAGCGACATAGCTGTTATGGTAATTGCTGGTCCCAGGAATAAATGAAACTTCTGAGTTTGATTTTCTCATCTCTAAGTGGGAGAATTAATTTACACAACTGTAAGAGAAGTTCTCATGGACTGTCCTAAGTATAGCAGTACTACTAAGTTGTACTCCACTATCCAATTTTCCTATTTTCCCACAGAATCCCTGCATTTTAGTTTCAATGGCCATTCAATATAAAGACTGTATTTCTTACCTCCCTTGCGACTGGGTTCTAGCTATGTTTTGATCCACTGAATATGACCCCAAGTGATGCAGATAGCCTAGAGGCCAAACCTGTAGTGGGTAATAACCTCTTTCACATCTGGTGGAATATGGATGAAGTGGTGAACATCTACAACCATTCAGTGAGGCATCACAAATATTCACACAGCAAAGCAACAGAAGAGACTGGCACACCTGGTACCAGGGAGCTGCCATGGCAGCCCTACATTTACACACCATCTATCAGAGGAGAGGGAAAGAAACCACTCTGTTCCCTCTCCTAAATTTTGGTATAATTTACAGCAGCCTAATTAACAGCCTAACCTGCATCCTAACTAATTCAGTAAGAATTAAAGAAAGTATGTGAAAATAACCCATAAACCATAAAGCAATTACGTATCTTAAGGAACACTATCACTGCAATGGCATAAGCCTTTTGTAGCGTATCAAACAGTATATTTTTAAAATGATTCAAATTATTGGGGTCAGCAGGTTGTGTAGTGGTTAAGGCACTGGACTCCCATGAGGCTGATCATAGTTCAAGGCCCAGGCCCAGTAGCTTGAAACTCACACCAGGTACACGTGTGTGAATGCCCAAAATCCTGAGAGGAGAATGGAGAAGGGATTGCAGTGTGGCCCTCCCCACTGGGAGATGATTCTTGCTTTCTGTCTCTCTCTGTCTCCCTGGTGAACACATGGGACCTACAGCAAAAACCTCCTCTCACCAAAAATAAAATAAAATAAAAAAGATACGAATTAGGAAAAGGAGGCAAAAATTCAGATAGAATTTGATTTTGAAATGCAGAGCCAACATCCTAATAAATGTTTAGCCTGTCTTAGAGCAGCTGGAATTTGGGATCCATGACTATTCAGGAAAGCAAATAAATAACTGTAGATTAATTAAAAATTATTTTTCTGTTTCTCCCCACTTGACAGTCAGCCCTTTTGAGCAGGGTCAGCCACACCCCTGAGACACAATGGAGACAGGCCAGATAAGTTACAGAGTTGGATGGGACACCTCATGTATTTGCTTCCTTGGACTGCCACAATAAACGATGACAAATTTGGTGGCTTACAACAAAATCACTTTATATTTTCCTAGTTCTGAAGGCCAGCAACCTGAAATCAAGGCGATGGCAAGGCTGGTTCTTTCTGGAGGCTCTGAGGGAAAATCAATGCTTATGTCTCCCTCAGCTTTTGATGGCTGCTGGCAATTTTTACCTTACGAAAGGCATCATTCCAGTAGCTGCCTCCACTTTCACACTGTCTCATCCCACGTGTGTCTGTGTCCTTTCTGTTTCTTCTTTTTTTTTTTTTTTTTGCTATAAGGTGTGTGCGCTCGCCAGATAGAAAGAGACACAGAAAACGAGAAATCACCCCACCCCACCCCACCCCCCCAGGTAGGATGGCCATGCCGCAATCCCTTCTCCTCCTTTCTCCTCTTGGGATCTTGGGCACACACGCACACGCGCCCGGAGTGTGCGTGTGTGTACTTGAGTTTTTCTTAAGCCACCGGGTCCAGGACGCAAACCGCAGTCGACTACATGGGAGTCCAGCGACATAGCCATTATGCTAACTGCTGGTCCCTCCTTTCTGTTTCTTACAAAGACACATTCCTTGGTTTTAGGGCCTACTCTAGTTCAGCGTGGTCTTGACACCTACCTTAATTTTCTGCGTTGTTATGGGTTGAACTGTGTCCCCCAAAAGGCTATGCTGAAATTTTAACCCAGTATCTCAGTATTTGACCTTATGCAGAAACCAGGGTAATGCAGATTTAAATGGTTAAGATGAGGTCATACTGAGAAGGGTAGGCCCTTAATCCAATATGGCTGGTGTCTGTATAAGAGAAAAAGACACACACAGGAACATACACAGGGAGAATGCTATGTGACAATGGAGGCAGAGACTGGCGTGATGTATTTACAAACCAAAGAACACCAAGGACTGTAGGCAAACTACCAGAAACAAAAAGAAAAACTTGGAAGGATTATCCCTTAGAGATTTCAGAGAGAGAGGATGGCTCTGCCAACCTCTTGATTTTTGGACCTCTAACCTTCAGGATTATGAGAAAATAGTTTGTGGGTTTTTATTATAGCAGCTCTGGGAAACTAATACTGAGGTGGACATGAATTTAATTTTTGGATCTCTAGTCTCCAGGACTGTGTAAGACACAGTTTGTGGAGTTTTACTATAGCCTAACATAGAGGTGGATATGAATTTGGGGAGGACATTATTCAATCCACTATACTTGATCATTAGGGCTGTTTTCAACACTAGCAATTCTAACTAGTAAGAACTTTGTCTTTTTTTTTTTAATAGAGATTTTTGCTATAAAGCATGTGCGCTCACTGGAGAGACAGAGACAGAAAGTGAAAAATCCCCTAGTGGGGATGGCCATGCCACAATCCCTTCTCTTCCAATCTCCTCTCAGGACCTTGGGCATGCTGCTCATGCACCTGGCATGAGTTTCAAGCTGCCAGGTCCGGTACTTGAACTGTGGTTGACTGTGTGGGAGTCCAGTGAGGTAACCTTTATGCCATGGGCTGGTCCCAGAACTTTGTCATCTTATGAAAAGGGTGACGCCAAGGGTCATAATCTTTGCCCTATGCTGTTGATAGGAGTTATCAATTAGAAGTATGACAATTCCCTGCAAACTGTCAGCAATGCTCTTCATACAACTGTTTCCCTCCCCACTGTGACCATCATCCACATCATTGCTTCTACTCAAAGGCCACAGTTAGCCTCCCTGGCAAAGAGCAGAGTAATGGCTGCAGTGATACCAAATGCCAACCTGGCATCCATAACCACTGGTAGGGCTACAGGTAAGGGCACTCCTGAGCTGAAAGAGAAGTTCCTGGGTTGGCATGGCCTTCCACATCCTCACCTAATATTGGGTTGTCAGTAATGTCATGGCACATTTTTGCATAGAAAAATACATCATGACTTTCCTGACAACCTAATACATCCATGATGTATTTAATCTGTCATCCAAGAAGCTAACAAAAATGACTGGATTGAGAAGGTGGAGGAGCAGGGTTCTGAGAGAGCTCTGAAGAGCATCCAGTTACCCAAGGTTCTGTCTGACTCCTGAGACTTTTATAGTGGTACCCACTCCTCCATTTTTGATGCAAGGTGGCACTATCCTTAACTACCATGATATCAAGTTTAGTTCCCCATATCAAAACAGACTTGTCTAAAGCAACTACACAATAGAGCTCAGACTCTACATAAAATCCATGATATAAGCCTTGGACCTGACCTCTAGCAACAGCTTGAAAAAAACAGAGAGGACCTCAGCTGCAAGGGAGTCTGTGCCCAATGGTACCCTATAATGTGCTAAGAATCTCTCATTTCCATTCAGCAGGGTCTATTCTATTTTAGGGAAACATTTTTTTTTTTTTTTTGCTATAGGGCATGTACACTCACCAGAGAGACAGAAAGCAAGAAATCATCCCCAAGGGGGCATGACCACACCACAATCCCTTCCCCTCCATTCTCCTCTTGGGACATACATGCACATGCTCCTGGCATGAGTTTTAAGCTACCAGCTCTGGGACTTAAACCGTGGTTGAGTACGTGAAAGTCCACCAAGGTAACTGTAAACGCCATCTACTGGTCCCAGCAGTATCTATTCTTAATGATAGTTTAAAAAACCTTGCTTTGTCATGTATTATTAGTACTAACCATGAAGTCCTCACTGCATCTAGTGAAGAGGTGAGGCAGGGTAGGGGAGTGACTTCAATAATTAGAGTTGTGATGAGATACCAACACAATATTACAAGCACTATAGAGAATGTATTCAATAACATTAACTCTTGAAAGCTCTGGCATATTTCTTACCTGTATATTCAGAAAATGGCTTATGTATAACTCCTAGCACAGGTTTACCATTTACAGCCACACACACCATAGTAGTGACATACTTTCGAAGATCCTCTGAGGAAAAAAAACAAAACAAAACACACAGTTGTCAGAGTAATGTGTATAAATTCAGGATACAATAGTACACTTTATTTCAAATTAAAAACGTGTGTGAATGAAACGTCTTTCTAAGACAACAATCCCCTCAAGTAAAAAGAGTCCAGGAGTAAGAACCAGTTTAAGAGAGTAGATAAGAGTTATGGTTCTACAGACAGACAATCTGGATTATTCTCTTGGCCACCATTTTACTAGCTACATGTCTCTGAACATATTACTTAAATTTAGTTTCTTCATCTAAATAATACATATAGATTAATTCAGTATCCATCTTTAGGTATAGATTAACTTAATTTTAAGATTAAATTTAAAAATCAAGTTTAGGTGCCTAATAGTCCCTGCACAAGGGATGTGCAGAGTAAATGTAAATCATCATTATAAGATCAGGAAAATTTAAGTTTAGGGAAAACTCCTCGATATTCCATATTTCTATTATGTACGCCTATAAAATATTATATCACAACGGTAGTTACTCTTAGATAGATATATACACTAGTATCCTCTCTCTGTTCTCCAAATAGTTACCTATTGAGTATCTATTATGGTTCAAGTTCAGTACATATACACTAGACTACAAAGGTGAAAAATTACAAACCCCCACATTCAGGGAGTGTTTTATCCATCTAGTAAGACAACTAGATCAACAAATATCATAATGGGTTGTCAGGAAAGTCAAGATTCATTTTTGCATAGAAAAACAGAGAGATACATCATGATTTTTCTGACAACCTAATATATACCAAGAGAAGTGTAAAAGCAGGTATTAGTTATTGCTGGGTTAAAAAACAAACAAACCAACCAAAAAAAAAAAAAAACAGGTCTGAGAGGATCCACAGAAATGAAATCTGAGTTAGTACTAGATAAGAAGCCAGGAAATAGGGGATGGAGTCTGTGGGAAGGGGGACAGACTTTGTCTTTTGAATAATTAATTGCTCTCTGGATACCTAGGATTTACTATTTTGAATTCCAAGGGCAGAGGAATATGCAATAAAACCTGAAGTTTGGAATATCCCAAATCAATATTATATTCTGGTTAAATAAATGTCCTCAACAGATGCCATAGGATCCATGTTGCTGCTGTTGCTAAAAACAATCCCTCACTGAAGGATCAGTGAGCCATTAATTCTTAGTGGGCTACTACTGTCCCTTACAGGAGATAGAAGGCTGAGAATTGCTGATCCAGTAAAAATGTTTTGTACAATCTTCTATTAATTCAGGTTTTATCTTAAAATCTAAATTGAAACGTCAAAGGATCCACCACCAATGTATATACCACCTACCTTGTTTCTTTTTTTTTTTTTTTTTTTGAGAGGTTTTCGCTACAGGGCGTGTGCGCTCGCCAGACAGAGAGAGACATAGAGACAGAAAGCGAAAAATCACCCCCCAGAGGGGATGGTCACGCCACAATCCCTTCTCCTCCATTCTCCTCTCGGGATCTTGGGCACGCACGCACACGCGCCCGGTGTGAGTTTTAAGCCACCGGGTCCAGGACGGGAACCGTGGTGGACTAAGTGGGAATCCAGCGACATAGCCATTACGCTAACTGCTGGTTCCCACCACCTACCTTGTTTCTGATTCTGATACAAAATGGCAATCTAAAGTTTGAGACCAATTTTAAAATTACCCGTATATTCCTGCGTAGCATCAAGTGGGTCAATCCAGACAGTAACACTTTCTGCTGGCACTTCTTTAGGGGTAGATATTTCCTTCAGGATATCCTCGGGAATCTTACGATCCCATAAGATAACCTCCTGATCAGTTGCATCCACATGTTCCTCAGTATTTATCTGCGTAGAAAATAGTTGACCATTTAAAAAAAAATCACTACTTGATGAAATGCAAAAAGAAAATTTCAGATAAAAACCATATCAACTGTAAATAATCCTTATTTTCACTCATTTCAAGAGATCTCACAACAGAGAATATATTATTAAAAAAAAAAAAAGAAAATCCCAGTGACATCGTGTCTTTATACTTTCAAATCTAATATCCATGCTTAATTTGTTGGCTAAGCAAATCAGAGAGCACAAATACAGAGACATATAGAAGAACTAAGCATCAAAGTTTGAAAGAAACTACTTAAAGTTTGATGATGATTTAAGAAAAATAGCAGCTCTCGAGTTTGAAAGCAGACGATATTCTGGAACACTGATCACAAACAACTAGAGTTAGAAGACAGAAGCAACTAGAGTCAGGAGAAAAATGACAATGGTCTTAAAAGCAACATGTCATAAAAATAGGGAATTATGAATGCAAAGAGACAAAATGTTCTAGTAAAGTGATCACCCAAAATATAAGCGGTCCTCCTTACCTATTGAAGGATAAATACACTTCTAGACCACCAAGGATATCTGAAACCAGGGACAGTTCACAGTCCTGTAGATACTATGGTTTTTCCTGTATGTACACACTTATGATAAAGATTAATTTACAAAAGAGGCAAAGTAAGAGATTAACACTAACCAAAAATAAAATAGAAAAATTATAATATACTATAAGTTGTATATGTGTGGTCTCTTTTTCTCAAAATATCTCACTGTAACTGAAACCACAGAAAGTGAGACCACAGGTAAGGGAGGACAGGTGAACCTTTGAACGGTTAGGGAGAGGAGATCCGGAAATGATGAAACAGTTGATAAACTAGAATACCTAATCTAAATGAAACAATAAAACCTACCTAAATAAAGCTTAATAAGGGACATAGTAAAGACATCTTTTCACTACATACCAAAGATGGGTTACAAAATAAAGAGGTAAAGTAAAATGTTCCACTTTTTATTTACTAGAGAAAAAAATTAGAACATAAAATAAATCTGACTTACCATACAGATATGTAAGAATGTGGGGTGAGCAGAGAAGAAATACACACACACACACACACACACACACACACCACCTTACATAAAATTATTTTATCCACAATACACTACAGATTCCTTTAAATTGAGATTTCTCAAACTTGGCACTACTTACAGTTTGGAGCAGATCATTCTTTGTTGTGTGGCCATACTGTGTATTGTCGCATTTGTAATAGCATCCCTGGCTAGATGCCACTAGAGCCCACCAGATGCCAGCAACACCACCCTTCAGCTGTGACAACCAAAAATGTCTCCAAACACTGCCACGTGCCCCACCCTATCCTATGTGGAAAATCACTGCTTTTGATTGTTAAGTTTCTTAATGCATATAGTCTGATTTGTGAAAGAATGATTTTAAAATGTTTTAGAATGGCTTTTACTTTTGTAAATTGAATATACCAATGAAGCAAATCTAAGAACTGACTGCACTTTAAGAATGAATAAAACACTGTCACTTGATCAAATACTGCTTCGTTAAAACATTTCCTTGATCAGATCATAATACAAACACACACAAATGTCCCCTAGATTTGGATTTAGTTATAGGCCAGGCTGTTGGGTCCTGTGCTTTCTACAAGCTTCCTTTCTAGAATAAGTCATCATTTTTATACTGCAACTGATGCCATGCCTAGACTCCAAGATACAGTGACAGAGCGATTCCAGTGCTGACAAACATGCTAAAAGACCACAAATAGAACAAAACCCCAATATCTAGAAGGTTCTCTGAAACATCCAAAATTGTCATAGAAGAGGTTAAAAATAGTAATATTCCAGAAACATTAAATCATAAAATATTTCTTAATGTAGACCACTATAAACATCCAATTCATCCATTATGCCTTTATTAGTTCAGCAAATGTTTGTTTTATTTATTTTTATTTATTTTTTTGGAGAGGTTTTCACTATAGGGCGCATGCACTCACCAGACAGACAGAGACAGACAGAGAGACAGAAAGCAAGAAATCACCCCCTAGGGGGGATGGCCACGCCACAATCCCTTCTCCTCCGTTCTCCTCTCGGGATCTTGGGCACGCACGCACATGTGCCCAGCGTTAGTTTTAAGCCACTGGATACAGGACGCGAATCGTGGTTGACTACATGAGAGTCCAGCGACACAGCCATTACACTAACTGATGGTCCCAGCAAATGTTTATTGATTGCCTACTATATGCCAAACACAGTTTCAGGTGTAAAGAAATAATGGTGACCAATATGAGACAAAAATATCTGGTTTTGTGGAATTCAGATTCTAGTGGAGATAAACACTAAACAGGAAACATAAGGAAAACATGCAGAATGCTGGACACGGTAAGGTAAAGAAAATAAGGGCTGGAAGTTGGAGAGTAGCGGTAGGATTTTTCTTTAAGTTCACATGGCTAGGATTATCCATAATAGCCCCCAAATCCCTAATATCCATCAAATGATAAATATATTACTGTGGTATATCCATACAATGGAAAGTTATTCAGCCATAAATAATAAAGGAGTACTGATTCGTGTTAGAATATGGATGAATCCATTGCTTTGAGAAAGAAGCAAGGCACAAGAGACCACGCACTGTATGATTTCACTAATGTAAAATGTCCAGAATGTTCAGAAAAATGTCCAGTTCTATGAGTCAACTTCAAACTAGCTCAAAGTATAAATCAAATGTTAATACTCTCATAAACAATGTTATTATAGTACTAATAGAAATTAAATGGTAAACTATTCTGATGTTAACTTTACATGTATGTATATTACATTTACTTGGTCTACTTAGCAACCTTGACTAATAATGTATTTGTACTTCTGTCATAACGATATATCATAAAGATATTTTGTACATAAAAAAATACAGAATAGGCAAATCTATGCAGAGAGTAGATCAATGGATGCCTAGAGTCAAAGGTAGGATTTCATATGAATAGTAAATAGGGACAAGGACATTATTAAGGTGCTGAAAATGCTTAAAAACTGACTAATGATGATGGATGCACAATTTAGCAAATGCAATAAAAATTACTTACAATGGGCAAATTATGATATATAAACTGCTGCAAAACAGGTGTTTTAAAAAGAGGGTAGTTAGGCATTGGATGATACTTGAGTGAAATCTAAAGAAAGTGAACCTGGCAGGCATCTATGGGAGGTACAATCCAGCCATGTAATGACAAATGCAAAGACTTAAGGTGGCAGTCTGTAGGTATTCAGGGGGCAGCAGGATGTTAGCAAGTGAGTAGAACATGGCTAAAGCAGAGTGAGTCATGGAGCAAGGCACTAAAGATGAGGTCAGAGAGTAACAGAAACCAGATGGTGAGTGACCTTGCAAGGCCCAATACAAGCCACCTGCTCTGCATCATAACCTCTATTAACACTGTCCAGAGGGTTCTGGCCATGGCAATAAGTTAAAGTGGTGAGGAGGAAGGAGTGTGTGGAGAGGTGTAAAGGCTAGATGGAAGAAATAAAACCATAATGTGCAGTTGATGACTGACCAAATTAACTCACAGATAAACTACAGAATTAATAACAAAGCTGCTAAATTTAAGATAAACACAGTCAACTGCATTTTTACATCCAGCAACAAATGTGTAAATACTTTAACTATTTAACTAAAAATAAAAATAAAGTACTCAAAAATATATCTACACAAGATGTGTAACAATATGGGGAAAATTAACCTTTACTGAGACATTAATAAAAGCTTATATAAAAAGGAATTCCATTTTAATGGATAGACTTAAAAAATAGGAAAGATGTTAATTCTCCCATCACTATAGATTTAGTGAACTCTGATCAAAATCCCTATAGGTTGTTTTTCTCTTTCTCTTCCTGCAAACTGCATGAGACATTTATGAAATTTACATGATAGAGCTTAACCAGAAAGAGCTATGACATTTTGAGAAAAGGGGGCTAAAAAAGAAGAGTACTATGGTGAGATAATGTTCACTACCAAATTTCAAGACCTAGTTTAATGCTAGAATTATTAAGGTAGTATTAGTACTAGAGAAGCATTCTGATTGCAGAGATCACTCTCTTAATGACAACTCTAGGTTAGTTCATGCAAACAAAAAAAAGGAATATAACATAAGGAGGGGAAAATAAAAAGAGTGGGGCAGTCTCAGGAAAGAAGCTCATGAATCTTGACTACTATAGTTATAACGTAAAAATGGCAGGGTCAAGTCTGACTGAGCTATGATCAAGATTTCTGCCCAAAGGTAAAGTCAGCTTCTCCATATACTGGGTCATTAGAAAAGTTATAATGTATTTTTTCAAGTTTTTCTAACAAAAATGCATCATGACTTCTCCAACAACCTAATACATTCAACTAAGAATGAGCTAGATTATAGAGCCACACTTGAAAAATCTTCACTGAGAAAGAATCAGGTTAGGGAGAAACAAACAGAACAGGAGAAAAAACATTAGCATAATTACCCAATCTGCTTTTGCCCACCTGTACTTATAACTTGTCACTACCACTACATATCTGCAAGTTAAATAAATCCACCTCCTGCCACTGTATATGGCCTTAAAAACTATTATAAAGGTCAAAGCCAGGTCTTTCTCAGTGCCTTTCCACATTCTACAACCAGTCAGTATAGAAAGTCTACCTCTGAATTCTAAGTATGTTTCTTCAGGTCTACCAAGAAAATCCTAGTTTAAGCCACCATCTCTCTCACACTTGGATTCCTACAACAGCCTCAGAATGATCTTGCCTCCTACAGTGCATTCACTCACTAACATCTTCATTTATTCAACAAATACTTAATGACTGCACACTTAACCATTTGGGGCAATGGGGTATAATAATGATTAAAACAGACAAAAATCACTGTCTTTGGATAGCTTTCTTAATTTAGCAACCTGACATCTTCCTGAACAGGTCATGTCACTCTGAATTTCAAACTTCCAATAGTTTCTCATTATGCAGACATAAGATCTAAACTCTTTACCATCATTTATAAGATAAATCCTATATAATCTGACCCCAGCAACAGCTATCCAGTAATCTCTTCTTTATTTGCACTTATTTATTGCCCTGCAGAATTATTGTTCTTAGATGGTCCCTTGGCCTCAGGGCCTGTATACTCACTGTACTCTTTTCATACACTTTCCTCAGGTTTCTATGATGGTCTGCTTATCCTTCAGGCCACAACTCAAATGACATCGCCTCAGAGAGACCTTCACTGACTACTGTGGATAAACCAGGACCCCCAAATACTTTTCAACATGACCTAATTTTTAAGTCATTTTATTTGTTTACAAGTTTACTATCTCTCTTGACTACTTAGAAGCTTAAGTCCTGTGAGTGCGAGGACATAGCTTTTTCATTACTGTAGCTCCATCTTCATCATCCAACCCCAAGTGAGTGTTCAATAAATACTTCTTGATTGGCAATATTATTCTTAGTCACTGGTTTTTCATTTCTTCTCCACAACCTACTTCCACTAAGTCTACTCTCCCTCTCACTTCTTTACTCCCTGCCACATACCTGAATGGGAGACTGAAGATACAGACAAGCATAAAAAACAAACTCCAAGCTCACAGCAAGCCCATATCTACAGTCAACACCTTAGCCAATCCCTCCCCCGACTCCAATCTGATCAATCCCTCCTTAAAAAGCCTATTACGGTATGAATGAAAAAGGTACCTTTTAGAACACCTAAGATTTTAACAGGATGAGCACAAAAGCCTTGTAGAAAGCAGGAATTAGTAAACTGACCATAGGCTACAACCATACATAATACTGCAGTTTCCACGTGTATCTGGCAACTATGTGAACATTCTTTCAGATCCCTTTGTTAGCTTGTAAGCTTATGAAGTATGGATTTTTTTTTTCCTTAAGAGTATTTTTTGCTATAGGGCGCATGCGCTGCGGGAGACCCAGAGGGAGACAGAGAGACAGAAAGCAATAAATCATCCCCAGGAGGGATGGCCATGTCGCAATCCCTTCTCTTGGGATTTTGGGCATACACATACCAGGCATGAGTTTTAAGCCACCAGACCCGGAGTCAAACTGCAGTTGACTATGGGGGAGTCTAGTGATGTACCCATTACACTACATGCTGGTACCAGAAGTATGGATTTCTTTAAGTTAACTTGCCTCCTGTGTAGCCATTTCTAGCACTCACAATATCTACTATTCTTTTTCTTTCTGGACATACTGAATACTATACTTTGTAGTCCATTAAGTCAGAGGCATGTGAGAGAGGTTCTGGGCAATGAAAATATGGACAAAAATGTATATGCATGTAAAATGGATAAAAATGTGAATGTCCATCACTTCTTGACTGAGACAATAAGAAAAAAAAAGGTCCTTATCATTCTCTAATCTCATCTGTTTCCCTGCCATGTTAACATGGCAGAATCACAAATTAACAAAATCACTTGAGTCATAGGGTTACCACATAAAGGACCACTAACTTGGAGACTGTTAGGATTCTGAGATTTGGAGGGTTTTGGTATTATAGCACAGTCTACTCAGTCTTTCCTGACTAATACATTTTTTCTTTTATATCCAAATAAATACTTCTAAGTAGTTTAAGAACTAAATTGATTCTCTTCCTCTAAAACTCAAACCTGGATCAGCAACTGTGAGGGGAAAGAAAAAAAGTTCTAACTGGGGACCAGCAGACGTTGTAATGGTTATATCGCTGGACTCCCATATGGCCGATCGCGGATCGAGTCCTGGACCTGGTCCTGGACCTGGTGGCTTGAAACTCATGCCAGGCACATGTGTGTGCATGCCCAAAATTCCAGAAAATGAACAGAGGTAACTGGGTGGGAGGTAGAAAAATATAAATCATCATCTGGGGCATAAACAGTAGGAATAGTGTATGTAGACATGAAAGGTGGTCCATCATTTTGAGAGCAAAAAGTGTTTAAGCTATATGCTAAGCAGTATCTAAATTAATTTAGCCATGTCAGGGCTCAGTAAGCAAATTCTTATTAAATACAAAGTTTCTTAAGACAAGTTTAAGAACTTATACATATACATGTACACATAATACATATATAAACACATACATGTATTTAGGCTTGGCTTGTACCTTAAACTCCAGAAAAGGGAAAGAAACAATTCTTCAACATAAGAGCATAAGGCCCCAAAACACAATCAACGCTATGACAATAGGACAATGTAGTTTACTTTGGGGCTGAAGGAACTTTTGGTTGTGCTTTAAGAAGGAATCCACCATTTATTGCATTTCTCCATATATTATTATATCCTAGCAAGTTTTTGAATATAATATCTCAAACAGTCCCTACTACACAGTAGGTATGATGGTTAATCTGTCAAATTACTGGGTCATAATGCTACCAAATACTTGATTGAACACTTCTGAGTGCCTCTGTGAGGGTGTTTCTGAGATTAGCAATTTTTTTTTTATATGACCAGTTATTTAAGTAGGCTCTTGGCAAAAAATTTAGAGCACCAATTTCTGAGGATACATTCTATTTGTAAGGGTAAACACGGATCACAGGTAGTCCTGGAGCTAAGGAACCACTTTGATTTTGGGTAAAATTTGTGAGTCCACAGCTTTCTGATCAACCTTGCAGTGCTCTGAAATCTTGTCAGCCTTCTTGGCTGCAGGTTTCTTCTTAGTATCCTGCTTCACAGCATTTTCACCTGCTATCTTATAGAATGGGAAAGAGAACTAAACTCTGGTTCTGGTCTATAAACAAGTCTGGGGAGGTTGAATCCTGAGATTAGCATTTTAAACAGTGGTCTCCAAAAAGTGGATTGCTCTCCCTAATTGTGGATGGACTTCATGCCATTTTTTGAGGGCCTGAATAGAACAAATGAGAGAGGAAGAGAGAATTTGCCCCTTACTCATTCTAACTATGGAGCTATCAGTCTTCTCCTACCCTCCAACTGAGACTTACACCACTGGCTCCCTGGTTCTCAGCCCTTCAGATAGGCTGAACCATACCATCAGCTTTTCTGGGTCTTCTTTTATGGAAGATCTTCTATTATGGGACTACCCAGTCCTGTAGTCAAGTGAGTCAATTCTTTGAGAAGTACTCTGTTATGGAGGGAGGGCATTTTTGTCATGTTCACTCACTAGAGAAAGAGAAACAGACACAGTAAGAGGGAAAGTGAAAAATTGCCACCGGAAGGATGGCCATGCCTCAATCCTTTCTCCTTCGTTCTCCTCCTGAGATCTTGGGCATGCATGCACATGTGCCCAGTGTGATTTTCAAGCCACCAAGTCCGGAACTCGAGCTGCAGTCAGTCATGTGGGAGTCCAGCAACATAACTGCTATGCCATCTGCTAGGTCCAAGCCAATTCTTCATAATAAATCTCTATTTGTTCTTTTTCTCTGGAGAACGCTGACTAAACCATAGGCATTTCAGAAACTAGGTTTTTTTTTGGTATTTTTCTATAGCGCACACCTGCTCATAGACAGAGAAAGAGAGAGACAGAAGGAAAGTGAGAAATCACTCCCTGCCCCCAGACAGGATGGACACGCTGCAATCCCTTCTCTAATTCTCCTCTTGGGACTTTAGGCATCCCCAGATGCAGACACAACTAGCATGATTCTCAAGCCCCTGAGTTTGGGACTCAAACTACACTGTTAGCCATGTGGGATCCAATCACCTTAATTTCCATGTTACCTGTTGGCCCCAGAAACTATTTTTTAAATGTGTAAACAAACATCCTTCTACTGGCCTATTCTCTTTCCATTTTTTCAGAAATCTTTTACTATCTCATATATTTACATATAGTCCTATAAACAATCAAACATGTTCCAGGTCCTTGCATCTTAAAAACAAATATAACAACTACAAAAAAATCCACAGAACCTTCTCTTAGTCCTATATAACATACTAACCAACTTCCTTAGAGACCCAATTTCTTGAAAGACTTTTTTTTTACTTTCTCCATTTCCCTTCTTTCCACTTTTTTCAATTTTACTTCCTCCCCAACATGCTACCAAGTAAGCTTCCACAAAGGATGCCAATGACCTACATACAGAACCATAATTAAGAGACTGTTCAGTCATTGTCTGAGTTTAAATTCTATCTCTTTTGATCTACTAGGTGACAGACTTGAGCTAGTTTAGAGAGGGAGTTATCTCATTGGTAAAAAGGGATAATACCAATGAGTTAATAAGAATCAATGAAAAGATCAAACAAAGTACAGTACTTAATAAAAAGTACAACTTTAATAAAGGTTGGCTACTATTAATCTGGTTAAATGATTACTTTCAGTCTTATTATCCTTGGTCCTAGGCCCTGATCTTCCCCTTTAGTGCTGTATTTTCTTAACTAATTCTGGCAAAACCAATTTCAATTAACATCATACACTGAAGGCTCATGAATTTGTTCTTCTAATACAAACATCTCTATCAAGCTTCATACTCATACTGAAGACTCATACCGAAGATGCATACTTGAGACTCAACTGCCTCTTCAAACATTTCCCCTTACACATGTGAAAGGCACCCTCTAATAACACAAATCTAAAATGACACTCATAAACTGCCCTTGTCATGCCCCACTCTCCTGCATCACCAACATAATACCGATTGTGAAAGCTAGAGTCACTTTCATCTCTCTCTAAAAATTCCTTCATTATCCCTCCATTGTCACCTCTACAACCATAATCCCAGTTTAAAACATACCATCTTTCATCTGAAAAAGCCTCCTACTGGTTTCCTTGTATTCACTTTGTTCCCTTCTAAACTATTCTCTAAGCATAACCCTGAGTCCTTCCATTCATTTAAATCACTACAGTTAGGAGTACACTTTTGCTACATAACCTAAACTGCCATGAACACACATTTACTGGGTCATCAGAAAAGTCATGAGTTTTTTTCATGTTTTTCCATGTAACAATGTGTCATGACTTTTCTAACAACCCAATAGATAGGTTTGAGGACCAGACCCATGACCTTGTGGCTAAAAGAGCTAGATACCATACAGCTGATCATGCAGTTTGAATCCTGGCTCCAGTGGCTTGAAAATCATAAAGCGCATGTGTGGCCATACCCCAAATTTCAATAGACTGGAGAAGTGAAGGAAAAGGGATTGTGGTGTGACCATGCTCCACCGAGGAGTGTTTTTTCTCTCTCCCTAATAAGCAAATGCACTTTTGGCTAATTAAAAAAAAGAGAGAGACAGACTTGACATAATTCTCAGATCATTAAGTGAATCTCAGATTCTTAAGAAAAAAAGTTTCTTTCTTTCATGACTGAAAGAGAAACATGAAAGACAAGCAACCTCAATAGGATCCCATAACACATTCTTCCCAACGCCCAGTGAAGCTTCCCAGCCAGCCAGGATTATCTGAGCATGGCCAGTGTGTACAGGTTGACTGGGGAACTGAACCCAGATCTTCCATATGGATCCAGTTTTGTTTGAATAGCATCTTACTGTCATACCAGGGAACTGGCCCGATTTTGTTCTAGCTGTGCAACCTCAGGTAAATTATTTGGCCTCTCTAAGCTTTGATTTCCTTATTTACAAAATGGAGGCTGTAATACTTAACCTTCAATGCTGTTGTGAAGATAAACTATTAATGGCAGGCTGAGGCCACACAAGAGACCTGGCTTCGATTCCTGGTCTACCCTAAAAACCAGGATTGGGGTCAGTAGATGGCGTAGCAGTTATGTCACTGGACTCCCATATGTCTGACTGTGATTCGAATTCTGGATCCAGTGGCTTGAAACTCACACTGGGCAAGTGTGCATGAAGGCCCAAGATCCGGGAGGAGAATGGAGAAGGGACTGAGGTGTGGTCATTGCCCCTAGTGGGTGATTTCCTACTTTCTTTCTCACTGTATCTGTCTCTCCCCACTCTCACCCCAAGCACATGCACCCTAAAGCAAAAACCTCTAAAGAAAAAAAAAAAAAAAAAAAAAGGATGCAGCACATCTAAGGTCCTAGCTAGCTACTCAGGTACTCAGGGAAGTTAAGGCAGGAAGATTATGAGTTCCTGGTCAACACAGAGATCTTTTCTTTCTTTTGTTTTTTTTTTTTTTTTTTTTTTGGAGAGATTTTCGCTATAGGGTGTGTGTGCTCACCAGACAGACAGAGAGAGACATAGAGACAGAAAGCGAGCAATCACCCCCCAGGGGGGATGGTCACGCTGCAATCCCTTCTCCTCCATTCTCCTCTCGGGATCCTGGGCATGCACGCACACGCGCCCGGCGTGAGTTTTAAGCCACCGGGTACGGGACGCGAACCACGGTCGACTACGTGGGAGTCTAGTGACATAGCCATTATGCTAACTGCTGGTTCCCAGAGAGATCTTTTCTAACACCTGTATTCCCAACTACTTGGGAGGATGAGACAGGATAAGTACCACATACTATGACCTGTCTTTAAAAAAAACAAAGGAGGTCCAGCTGCCAGCTGGTGGCAGGTGGTTAAAGTGGCTGGATCCCACATGGCTGACTGTGCAGTTCAAGTCCTGGACAAGCAGCTAGAAAGACACACTGGGCACATCCATGAGTGCCCAAAATCCTAAGAGGAGAATGGAAAAGAAGGGACTGTGGTTTGGCCATCCCCTGTGACAGTGCTTCCTCACTTTCTCTCTCTCTCTCTCTCTCTCTCTGGAGAATAAACACACCCTACAGCAGATTAAGAAAAAAATAAAAAGTTTAGTTCACTGTTTGCTACATAAACGAGTTGACCATTCATAACCTTCCCACTGCCCAAGTTCTGGTCCTCTTTTCTCACACAGCCTAACCATCTCCTGACTGGTCTTAGTCACCTCCAAATGCCCAAAGCCCAGTACACCATCCCACAAGCTTCATGAACAGTTAAGTCAGCTGAGTCTATCCTTTCTGTTCTCTAGTATTGAACTAAAGAACAGGCCCAAACGCTTCAGAGCTCAGATAAAATTGGGCCCATCCCTATTACTTACGTATGTATGTATGTATGTATATATTTAGAGAGATTTTTTGCTATAGTGTGCGTGTGCTCGCCAGAGAGACAGAGACAGAGACAGACAAAATGAGAAATCACCCCCAGAGGGGATGGCCATGCCACAATACCTTTTCCATCCTCCTCTCAGGATTTAGGAGAAGCACGCACATGCTCAGCATGAGTTACAAGCTACAGGGTCTGGGATTTGAATGGTAGTTGCCCATGTGGGAGTCCAGCACCTCAACCAATATGCAACCTGCTGGGCCCATTTTTCCCACCTCTTTCTTTGGAAATTCTCCCAAGTGCAGCTTATTCAAACTGCTCAGATTACTAGAATTTGCATGCTTGATCCTTTAGCACTAGCTTTTTTTCTTTGTCTGTAGTGTCTGTACCAATTACTAGGAATCCCAGTTTTGCAGGTGAGGAAACTGGCTCAAAAGCTAAATGACTGAGTAGGATCATCAGGCTGGTGCCTGAATTAGATATCGAAGAAGGCATTCTGTGCACTATTTCAATGCTTCTCAAACTATTCCAGAGCATGGTTCTGTTGAAAGAGAGGAATTTAACTCCCTCCCATCCTGTAAGTCAAGGAAGGTAGACCCAAGCTGTTGCTATCAGCTTGTTTACTACACTTCATCTTCAAAGGAACACTGACAAAACTGTGAATAAGTTCAGGGCAGGAGCACCTCAGATGACTCTTCTGAATATTAAATCAAATCTAACAACTTAAGTTTGTTCTGTGGCTATAAATCCATTCCACAAAACTATCTGCAACCTTTCTTTTCATGATTACCCACAAGGACAGAATCAGGGACAGCATCAGACAAATGGCTGCAATTACTACTACTTTGAAAAAATGAAATCAAGTACTGCCAAAGTATCTAGGAAGAGAACAGCTGCCCTGAGGATGCTCCCAAGATCCTTAACCTGAGAAAGAGTGAAGACCAAAGGGAATCTATGGATCCTAGGTCAAATTTAAGTTTTGTTAGAACAACACTCATTTCTCTGGAGGAAGGTTTTTCAACCTCTATACCAACTGACGGATTAGGCCAGATAATTATTTAAGGGGAACTAAATTGTAGGATGCTTACCCTTTACCCAATAGACTGCCAATTGCATTTCACCCATTTGTGACAACTGAAATTGTCTCCAAACATTGCCAGCAGTCTCTTGGCAGGTGGTGGTGATGTGGGGGGTTAAATGCTCTAGAATACCCTGGTATTTCTTTTACTGAGCAATTCACATTGCCTCAGATTCCAGACAGGAAAGTAATGAGAGTAAAGAAAACAGACCTCTCCCTGTTTGGACAGGGAACTAAGACAAAAGAAAGTATGTGTGGCTTCTCAATGGTCACTTTCCTTTTGGAAGTAAACTGAGTGGGAAATGATCAACATTTCTTTAAAAAAAAAAAAGAAAGAAAAGTGGGGGTGGATGAGGCTTCCAAAACAATCAAGCATTTAAGACTACTTCTAGGCATTCAGGGAGGAAAGAAAAAAAAAAAATCTAGGACTGAGTCACTACTCTCAGCCACCCATAATTGGCCTCTAGTCTAATAAAGATAAAAGGAGATAGCGCGACAGGGCACCATCCCTACACTGACACTGTATACATGAACACAACCTCCTCTATTCCACCCATCAACACCTACCCTGAACACTAAAGATGTACATGCAAACATTCAGTCACAGGAAAACAAAAAGTTATTTTATATTAAAGCAAAGACTCTAACATCTGCAATTTCAAAAACTTAGCTTTTGTGTTTAAAAAAATACAGCTCATTTTCTCTGGCAGCTATTTCCTTGTTGTTTGCTAAGTGAGAATGCATATGTACACAAATGTGTTTTCAATATTTAAGATATTTTTGTCTTTACATTTGGAAAAAAATTTAACTTTGTTATATTTCAATATTAATTGCTTTTTTAAAAAGAAAATTTTGGAGAGGTTTTTGCTATAGGGCGTGAGTGCTTGCCAGAAAGACAGAAAGTGAGAAATCACCCCCCCCCCCCCGGGAGGACTGCCAAAGTATCTAGGAAGAGAACAGCTGCCCTGAGGATGCTCCCAAGATCCTTAACCTGAGAAAGAGTGAAGACCAAAGGGAATCTATGGATCCTAGGTCAAATTTAAGTTTTGTTAGAACAACACTCATTTCTCTGGAGGAAGGTTTTTCAACCTCTATACCAACTGACGGATTAGGCCAGATAATTATTTAAGGGGAACTAAATTGTAGGATGCTTACCCTTTACCCAATAGACTGCCAATTGCATTTCACCCATTTGTGACAACTGAAATTGTCTCCAAACATTGCCAGCAGTCTCTTGGCAGGTGGTGGTGATGTGGGGGGTTAAATGCTCTAGAATACCCTGGTATTTCTTTTACTGAGCAATTCACATTGCCTCAGATTCCAGACAGGAAAGTAATGAGAGTAAAGAAAACAGACCTCTCCCTGTTTGGACAGGGAACTAAGACAAAAGAAAGTATGTGTGGCTTCTCAATGGTCACTTTCCTTTTGGAAGTAAACTGAGTGGGAAATGATCAACATTTCTTTAAAAAAAAAAAAGAAAGAAAAGTGGGGGTGGATGAGGCTTCCAAAACAATCAAGCATTTAAGACTACTTCTAGGCATTCAGGGAGGAAAGAAAAAAAAAAAATCTAGGACTGAGTCACTACTCTCAGCCACCCATAATTGGCCTCTAGTCTAATAAAGATAAAAGGAGATAGCGCGACAGGGCACCATCCCTACACTGACACTGTATACATGAACACAACCTCCTCTATTCCACCCATCAACACCTACCCTGAACACTAAAGATGTACATGCAAACATTCAGTCACAGGAAAACAAAAAGTTATTTTATATTAAAGCAAAGACTCTAACATCTGCAATTTCAAAAACTTAGCTTTTGTGTTTAAAAAAATACAGCTCATTTTCTCTGGCAGCTATTTCCTTGTTGTTTGCTAAGTGAGAATGCATATGTACACAAATGTGTTTTCAATATTTAAGATATTTTTGTCTTTACATTTGGAAAAAAATTTAACTTTGTTATATTTCAATATTAATTGCTTTTTTAAAAAGAAAATTTTGGAGAGGTTTTTGCTATAGGGCGTGAGTGCTTGCCAGAAAGACAGAAAGTGAGAAATCACCCCCCCCCCCAGGGAGGATGGCCATGCCACGATCCCCCATTCTCCTTCCGCTGGACTCCCATGTAGTTGACTGAGGTTCAAGTCCTGGACCTGGTGGCTTAAACTCATGCCAGGCACATGTCCAGCGACATAGGCATTAAGCCATCTGCTGGTCCCTCAATATTATTGCTTTTAAGTTTTTACTCTTTCCTAGGAAGCCATATTATACATTTTAAGTACCTCTTGAAGAACTAAAACAAAGAATCCACATAAGTTGTGAAGTGATCATGAGTCTTAGACTCAACATGGTTACTATTATTATTTTATTTGATAAAAAAATTTTAGAATTATTTACTTTTTTATTTATTCATACTGGTATCCAGTAGCTCATGATATAAATCCAATGTTTCTTTCTGACTGAGGAATAAAAACTTAAGATTAAGGGAAAGAGAAAATCAAAGCAATAACATGACAGACCAGAAGAAGAGTTACACAAAAGATGTAACTCTGCAAGGACAATATTCTCTCACAAGAACAACAGTAAAAGGTCAGGCACCTTCCAAAGATGCCTGGGCTTAGATAACACTGTCTAACTAATACAATTTCACTGGGTACAATTTTTCCAGCAGCCAAAATCCTACTGTGGGGTGAGTTAAGACCCATTTATAAGAGACAGTTATACTATGTTGAGCTTCTCCTCTGAAGTTGAAATAAATTTTTAAAAGCTTTATTCAATTCAGAGCAGTTCCACTGAAATGAAATTAATAACAAATTCAAAATGTCTGGATTTCCCTAAGAAAATGTCAACTCCTTCCCCAGAAACCTACCCAAAGAAAAGACAAATGGAGTTCTTATTCCCTGGAGTAATTCAGACCTTTAATCAAGGGCCAGGTGGTACAGATGGTTGAAATGATGTTTCTGGAAGCACATTTCCAAATACTTTCCCAAAGGGCCCCCCAACTGTAATATAAACTATTAAGAGGGATTTGATACAACTTCAGCTACAGTATTCATGGATGGTAAGCAAACTCCCTCACAAAAGCTCGACATACTAACAACTCTCCAACAGACTTCCAGGGTTCTCGGCCCTTTGGTGGGCTAAGGGAAGGTACGCGACCCTTCCAGCGAGGACACTAAGGTAGGATACAGGGCCCTGGAGTGTCTAGCCAACCTCCTGAATTTTACAGACCTCGCAGCAGCAGTTAACTTTCTCACCCTTTTGGTATCAAAGTTCACCCAGAACCCAGGTGTCCGGATCCCAGATGCACATCCGCATACACGACCAAGGAGCGGCCAGAGGGCGTGATCCTGAGCCAGATGACGTGCACACTCACGCAGCTCTTCCACGAATTGTTTGCATACCTTTGCGCACCCTAGCTTCTGAGCTTCAATTTCTACATCTGCGAAATGGGAGTCAGAGGCTCCAACAGCCTGGGGCTGCGGGAAGAGCCAGCGTGCTGAAACTCGTTCGCAGCCTCTCCCCTCCCCCGCCCGCGGGGGGGCCCCCCCGCCCCGC
>NW_006159504.1:2376825-2378111 GCF_000334495.1 Tupaia belangeri chinensis | reverse complement strand
AAAGAGAAAATCAAAGCAATAACATGACAGACCAGAAGAAGAGTTACACAAAAGATGTAACTCTGCAAGGACAATATTCTCTCACAAGAACAACAGTAAAAGGTCAGGCACCTTCCAAAGATGCCTGGGCTTAGATAACACTGTCTAACTAATACAATTTCACTGGGTACAATTTTTCCAGCAGCCAAAATCCTACTGTGGGGTGAGTTAAGACCCATTTATAAGAGACAGTTATACTATGTTGAGCTTCTCCTCTGAAGTTGAAATAAATTTTTAAAAGCTTTATTCAATTCAGAGCAGTTCCACTGAAATGAAATTAATAACAAATTCAAAATGTCTGGATTTCCCTAAGAAAATGTCAACTCCTTCCCCAGAAACCTACCCAAAGAAAAGACAAATGGAGTTCTTATTCCCTGGAGTAATTCAGACCTTTAATCAAGGGCCAGGTGGTACAGATGGTTGAAATGATGTTTCTGGAAGCACATTTCCAAATACTTTCCCAAAGGGCCCCCCAACTGTAATATAAACTATTAAGAGGGATTTGATACAACTTCAGCTACAGTATTCATGGATGGTAAGCAAACTCCCTCACAAAAGCTCGACATACTAACAACTCTCCAACAGACTTCCAGGGTTCTCGGCCCTTTGGTGGGCTAAGGGAAGGTACGCGACCCTTCCAGCGAGGACACTAAGGTAGGATACAGGGCCCTGGAGTGTCTAGCCAACCTCCTGAATTTTACAGACCTCGCAGCAGCAGTTAACTTTCTCACCCTTTTGGTATCAAAGTTCACCCAGAACCCAGGTGTCCGGATCCCAGATGCACATCCGCATACACGACCAAGGAGCGGCCAGAGGGCGTGATCCTGAGCCAGATGACGTGCACACTCACGCAGCTCTTCCACGAATTGTTTGCATACCTTTGCGCACCCTAGCTTCTGAGCTTCAATTTCTACATCTGCGAAATGGGAGTCAGAGGCTCCAACAGCCTGGGGCTGCGGGAAGAGCCAGCGTGCTGAAACTCGTTCGCAGCCTCTCCCCTCCCCGGCTCGAGGGGGCGCCCCAGAGCCCGCCCCCTCCGCCCCGGCGTCGCGGCACCCACCTGCACGCTGGGGAAGGCGGTCTTGAGCAGGTAGAACATCTTGCGGTTGGACAGCACGTCGCCGCTGGTCATCTTGTCCTCGGCTCCCTCGCGCGTCTTCCCCTTGGACTTCTCGTGGAGGACGTTGCTCTCGCGGACGCGCCTCACCTCGTCGCCGCCGCGGACGGCGGCCAGCACGGACACCGCC